>NW_027185809.1:42234972-42271477 GCF_028583685.1 Petaurus breviceps papuanus
TATCTATCTATCTATCTATCTATCTATCTATCTATCTATCTATCTATATCTATTTCTATTCCCTTCAACTATTTTCATACTGAGAAAAGTTTCATCAGTTACAATTATTGTTTTCCCATGTAGGAATGTTAATAGTTCAACTTTGATAAGTTCCTTATGATTCCTTTTCCCTGTTTACCTTCTCATGCTTCTTTTGCTTCTTGTATCTGAATGTCAAATTTTCTATTCAATTCTGTTTTTTTCATCAAGAATGCTTGAAAGTCCTCTATTCCACTGAATGACCATATTTTCCCCTGAAACATGATACTCAGTTTTGCTGGGTAGGTGATTCTTGGTTTTAATCCCAGCTCCTTTGAATGCCAGAATGTCATATTCCAAGCCCTTCGATCCCTCAGTGTAGAAGCTGCCAGATCCTGGGTTATCCTGATTGTGTTTCAACAATATTCAAATTGTTTCTTCCTGGCTGCTTGTAATATTCTCTCCTTGATCTGGGAATTCTGGAACCTGGCTATAATATTCCTAGGAGTTTTCTTTTTGGGATATTTTCAGAAGGTGATTGATGGATTCTTTCAACCTCTATTTTGCCCTCTGGTACTAAAACATCAGGGCAGTTTTTTTTGAGAACTTCCTAGAGGATGATTTGTAGGTTCTTACTTTGATCATGGCTTTCAGGTAGTCCAATAATTTTGAAATTATCTCTCCTGGATCTATTTTACAGGTCACTGTTTTTTTTCCCATGAGATATTTCACATTGCCTTCTATTCTTTCATTTGTTTGGATGTGTTTAACAGAATCTTGATTTCTCATAAAGTCGTTACCTTCCATTTGCTCCAATGTAATTCTGAAGCAATGGTTCTCCTCAGTGAGTTTTGAGATTCTTTTTCCATCTGGCAAATTCAACTTTTTAAGGCATTCTTCTCCTCATTGCCTTTTTGAGCCTCTTTTGCCAATTGAGTTAATACATTTTTTAAGGTGTTATCTTCCTCAGTCAGGCTGTTGACTCTCATTTCATAATTTTCTTGCATTGTTCTCATTTCTCTTCCCAATTTTTCCTCCACTTCTCTTATCTGCTTTTTAAGGTCCCCTATGTCCTGTAACCAGCTCATATTTTCCCTTGAAGCTTTTGGTGCAGGAGTTCTGACTTCACTGTCTTCCTCCTGTTCCATGCTTTGCTCCTTTTTGTCCCCAAAATAAGAGTCTGATATTGGAATCTTCTGTCTGCTTTGTTTCCTTTGCCTGGTCATGTCACCCCTCAGTCACTTGACCCCTGGGCTTTTTGCCACAGTAGGACTCTGCCACCTGACAGGGGAGCTTTCATTCCAAACTCTAGGGCTTTCTCAGCTGCTGGAGATATTAGATGGGTGCCCACTCCGAGGCCTTCACATGCTGGACACACACCCCAGGACCTCCACTCTAGACTGCAATCCAAATCTAAGCAGGTTAAAGCAAGTGTGATTACTTCTCAGACTGGTCCCTTGGTCCCCCTACACTCTGCAGGCCAGGAGCTGAAGCTGCCACATGGTGCTGGCTGGCTGTGCCAGAGTCTCAGTGGCTTCTCCCCCCGGGGGCAAAAGCTGATGCACTACCACATACTGGGTCCCAAAGTCCAGACTGCACTGACCTCTCACTTTGTCCTTCACATCTATGTGTTGATAATTCTGGAAAGGGCCACAGCTGCTCCTGATCTGGAGTCCCTCAAGCCAGCAGCTGGTCAGACCTGTTCTGGGGCTAAAACATCTGTCTCATCTGGGCCTGGGCTTGGCTCCCAGAGTGCTGTGCTGGCCAATTCCTGCCGGCCTGCCGGGCTGTCCTCAATGGGAGGTTAGCTTCTCTGTGTCATTTTGTGGGTTCTGCATCTCCAAAGTTTGTTAAGAGTCCCCTTTTTACATTGATTGGGTAAGGTGGAAGCCAGCAGTCCTGCTTCTACTCTGCCATCTTGACTCCAACCCCGGGTACCAACATTTTTCAATCCCCTAGGTTCAAAACCTATATTTCTTCCTTGACATCACTATCTCTCACCTCCCCATATCCAATTTATTGCCAAATCCTATTGATTTCAACTTTTCACTATCTCCAAAATGTGTTCTCCTCTCTCTTTTGATACTGCCATCATCATGGTACAAGCCTTTATGATCCCATGTTTGAACTATTGACACAGCTTAAGGTGTATCTGCCTGCCTCCAATCTCTCCCTACTGAATTCCACCCTCCATTTATCTGCCAAAATGATTTTCTAAACATCTGACCATGTCATCCCCCTACTCAATAAAATCCAGTGACTTCCTTTAATCTCCATGGTCAAATACAAAAATCTTTTGTGTGATGCTCAAAGCCCTTCACAATCTGACTTGAACCCTTACCTTTCCAGTATTCTTACATCTTATTCCCTGCCGTGTACCCTTTGATCCAGTGGAACCAGATTCCTTGCTGTTGCAAAAACAAAATCGTCTATCTCTTAGCTATGGACATTTTCTGTGGCTGACTCTCACACCTGGGATGCTCTTCCTCCTCATCTCTGCCTCCTGGCTTTTCTGAATGCCTTCAAGTTCCAGCAAAAATTCAAAAAAAATTTTTACAGGGAGCATTTCCCAGCTCCTCTTAATTCTAGTGCCTTCCTTCTGTTAATTATTTCCTATTTACTCGACATATAGTTCATTTGCACGTATTTATTTATTTATGGTCTCTCTTCTTAGATTACGAGTACCTTGAGGGCAGGAATTCTCTTTACCTCTCCTTGTATCTCTAGCATTTAGCAGAGTGTCTGGCACCTAATAGATACATAATGGATGCTTTTGACTGACTAATAAACAACATTAAGATTAAAGAGCCATTGAACTCAAATGCCCATGTTTGAGAAAATCTTTGAGAAGGACTCTTTTCTTTTGATAAAAATTGTTGGGGAAACTAGAAAGTAGTATGAATCTTCTCTCCTCAAAAATAGATTTATATCACAATTTTACACTATGTATCATAACACATTCTGACTGGATAGACTACTTAAATGTGAATAGTCATACCCTAAAACAAACAAATAAAAAAAGAACCAAGCAAAGAGATACAAATTAATGAATAAATTGAAGGGAAGTTGAAGTTCTCTTCCCAGCTAGGGGTGGAAGAGACATCTTCACCAAGAAGCAATAGAGACATTCACAAAAGATAAAGTATATAATTTTAATTACATGAACTTGAGAAGGTTTTGTATGAATAAAATTAATATAGATTGGATAAAAAAGAAATTGTTGATTTAGAAAAATTCTTTGTACTATATATTTCTGTTGAGTCTGACACCCAAGATATATACACAGCTAAAACAAATATGAAAGACAAAGAATCATTTCTCAAAATGCAAATGGTTGAAAGTTATGACACAAAAGAATTATGAACTACTAATATCATATCACAAATTTCTCTAAATCACTAAAATAATTAAATAAAATTAGCTCTGTTACTTCATCTTGTGATCAGCAAATTCGCAAGGATGACAAAAAATATAAATAGTCAATTTTAGAGGTTGAAGAAATGCAGGCTCACTGATATGAACTTAGTATAATTTTGAATTGGTTCAACCACTCTAGAGAGCAATTTGAAATCATATGTAATAAGTGATAAAATTTTTTATTCTCTTTCACCCAGAGATCCTAATGCTCAGCATCTGCCACAACTTGGTAAAAGTCAGAAAGAATGACCTCATGTAGTCTAAAATACTTAATGAAGTACATTTTTTTTTGCAGTAGCAAAGAAGCAGATATAGAGTCAATATCCATTATTTGTGAAATAGCTAAACAAATTTTGGTACAAAAATATAATGGGATATTACTATGTTGTAAGGAACAGCAAATATAAAGAATTCAGAGAAGCATTTTCTTTAATATTTGGAAGACTCATTGGCTAGGAGAAGAGTGAGTGAAGTGTTTAAAAACAAATTTCATATTAAAAAAGGCACCAGTTATTAATTAAATTTTTAAAATTCATTTCAAAATTAATGGTAAAAGATCTTGTAGAATATAACGAAGTTAGACATATGTTAGATAACAGCAGAGGAAGATAAAAATGAACAGTTATGAGAAAAATAAAATGGATAAATACATTTTCTTCTCCATTTTAGGGAAACCAAAGAATAGAGAATATTCCAATGGCTAAGAAAATATTTGTCAAAAAAAGCAAATACCTGGGATTTCTTATAAATTATATGCAAAATTAGCTCTGTGAAAATTATGAAATAAAGTATTAGAAGCATTGTCAGATATACTAGATTATGAAGGCACTGGGGAAAAGGCAAGATGTGAGTCTGGATTTGGCATGAATACAATTTTAGGTTGACAGGATGTTGGGAGTACAAATTGGACATCAGTGGCAATCCTAGAGTACATGTCTTATATGGTTCATTTTAAGTTATTGTCATTTTTTCCACATGTGAACTTGATTCATCTTTCCTCCATCTTCAAGGATTGTAAAAATTAGTTTTGTGGTAATTTATTTTATTAATTATTAGTTATTAAATTAATTTATTTATTGCCTGATTCCTGCTCCAATTGATGCTTTGGAATGAATTGTCTTGAACTCTGACCCATTAGGACACTTACAGACAAATAATTCATTAAGAGATGTTGCAAAAAAGAAAACTTTTCTTTCCACAGTGGTGAATTTGCCTGTTACGCTTATTTTGGGGTACATGTTGTAACCTCCACCATCACCCATTGGATTGTAAGTTCTTTAAAAGCTAAAATCTGCTCTTACTTTGTGTCACATGGGGGTTGGGGGGAATAAGGGAAGGGGACTTTTATTAGGCATTTATTAATCACCTACTGTGTTAGTTCTTTGGTACCATGTTACACCCTTTACAAACATCTCATTTGAGCCTCACAATAACCTTATGACCTAGACGCTACTGTTCTCCCTATTTTACAGGTGAGGAAACTGAGACTAAAAGAGATTTTAGGTGATTTGCCTGGTGTCACACAGCTAAACCTCACAAGGTTTAAGACTGAATCTGAAGTCAGGTCTGCCTGATTCCAGGTCCAGTACTCTATTCACTGTACCACCAAGCTGCTGTAGATCAGTGCCTCTTATAAAGTAAATGTTAAATACAAATAGATTGTTTGATTTATTGAACTCTTATCTTCAGCATTTAACAAAGTACCTGGGAAATAGCAGACAATAATTATTTGTCAATGAATTGAATTTAATAGAGATCATTAGTTACCTGGATGAATGGAAGAATCTTAGAAAACTAAGGTCCTTTTTGTGAAGAGATTAGGACATTGGCAATATCTAGCTACCCAAGAATGGGGAAGCATGTAATGAACCACAAAAGACTGAATTATGTTAATGGAATAAATTAAAACTCAACCAAAAGTGTCTGTGTGAATAAAAGTACTCATCCTCAATTAATGAAAAGTTAATGCATTTTCAATGAGATGTTTGTGAACTGATGCCACTGACTGCTTAATAAAAAGTCCCCATGGTAAAGGGAAGAGAAAAAAAACGAGATAATTTATATGCAGTGCTTTGCAACTGTTAAAACACTGTATCTTTAGGAGTGGTGGTGGTAGTAGTAGACAGTAGTAGCAGTAGTAGCTAGGTTGCACATGATTAACCCCAGTCACAGACTTGTGGCTTACTAGAATTGGAAAATACCTCTAGAAATCAGAAATTTCATTGCCAGCTCCCAGTTATTTTCTATTTTTATGTTTTGGTATCAATATAGATTGTAATATACTTCTCATTTCTTTTTGTCATCTACTTAGACAAAGGTGATTATTCACTGTTTACTATTTATGATGGTCTTTTATGTAACAAATATTTGGTGGGAAGGGGGTCAAGTCTTCAATATAAACTGTATCCCTTCCTATTTAAGGCATAGTGATCAGAAAAGTAGCTTGAATCTAAGAAAAAAAAATATTTCCCCTTGACTAACAAATTTAAGGAGACAGAGGCATACAATTCATTCTAGTACTTCTTTTCTGAGGAAGGTTCCTAGATAGTTAAAAAAAAAGTCTCTCAGAGAGAGGTGGGTGACAGTCCAGAGATATTCATTTATTCCCACAAACCATATTCAAATAAATTGATGTGGACAGATTTATAACCCACGTGGGCAACATATACTTCTCAGGCAACTAAGATAGTCCTCTTGCAGAATAGTTGACATACATAGAAAACACTGGATTTGGTGTCAAGACACCTGGGTTTGAATCTTATGTGTACTATTTATGACTTGTATGGCCTGAGGCAAATTGCTTAAATTTTCTCTATTTTAATGAAGTTGTAAGAAGAGGTTTCACATCTCAGGTGAGGATGGCAATTCAAGATTTAACACAATGATACAAGAGCGAGCAGAAAGAAAGTGAAGCAGGTAAGTTTTATTGAGGGGAATGACCTCAGTATTGAGGGGAATGACCTATTAATGTAAGGCTTAAGTCAGGGCAAATGCTGGGATACCTGGTGGAATGAGGTACCAAAACCAATAAAGCCTGGTAGATTTTTATAAGGTTCTTTTCTAGGTCAAGAAATACCAGTCATTGGCGTAAGGGAATGCCATTCAAGTCTCACTTCTGGTACTAATGGCCATGTGACCTTAGGGAAACAACTTAATCTCTCAGTACTATAAGACCTACACAATTTTTTAAGTCTATAAATTGCAGAAAAGGCACTTACTGTTTCTTAGAAGTCTTTTCCTTATATCCAGAACTTCTCTCTACCAAATGAGGTCCAGTTCCTCTCTTTAATTTTGTATATACTAAAAACTGTTTTATGTTATCTCCTTCAATTGAATGTAACCTCCATCTACATACAGTTTCATTTTTATCTTTTTATTCTCATGTCTTATGTAACAACCTGAAACATAGTAGATACAATGTGAGTGTGATGGTTAGTATCTTCTCAGTAATTGTTTCTTGACTTCCCTTTCCTTTTACTTTTCTTCTTTACTTTCACCTGCTCTCCCAGGTGCCACCAGTATTATGACTCCTGGGCTACACATAGTCCCTGGGTGTGGCCTGTTGAGTTTTACAGAACAAATCCTTTTATTAAGGAGATTTGTTCTGTGAAGTTTGGATTTAGTCAAAGGGCTGCACTTGAGGATCTAGAGGGCTACATGAGTACTCGAGGTCACAGGTTTCCCAGCCCTGGGTTGAACAGTTTGCCCCCTTTCTTTTCCTTTCTTTGTTTATGGTCTCCTAGAACTACAATAAAAGAGAACTTTCTTGATTTTGTAGGGATCTGATACTTCAGAGAAAGAATTTGAGCAAATTCAACGGAGCTACTAGTTTATTCATTTCCCCTGAATGTAGAAATCAATTATACCACCATTACTATTCTGATCCTATTACCAGGGAACCTCCTGAAAATAACTTCATGAGAGTAAAACAAAAACAGAAACAAACAAAAAAAAACTACTGCAAGGTCCTGTGATCCTAATGATCTTTTGCACATAGACATTAATGATAATCTTCACCATACCACATTGACCTGAACCTAGTGCCTTTGTGAACTTTGAAATAAGTGAATGCTTGTGACTGATGTAGATGAAAGTGCAAGGAGGGGGGGCGTGTAAATGTTCATCCTGGGGTGCATAGAGCAAACTGCCTCTTTAGTCAGACTTGGTAAGAACACCTGGAGGCAGGGGCAGCTTCATTTGCATGAGCTGTACTAGGCTCCCCTCCTACTAGCTGGCTGGCATCTCTCTGATGATTACCTTGGGGAGAAGATGGAGGTTGTGAACTTTCAAGTGGATTATTAATTATTCATGGATCCTTTGCCTGGATGGAGGTAACCTGTATCTCAGGAGCCAGGCCCAGAATTCATTATCTTCTTGTCGATGTTTGCAATAAAAATAAAACTGAATATTAATCCCTTCACCTTCCTTCTTAACTCACTCTCCCTCCTCCATCCTCTCCTCTGGTTATGCAAAACTGCACCTCTCAACTTAATTCTCCAGGATCTTCAGGACTCCTGCATCACTCAATTGTTTATTCAATTACTTTTGAGGCCCATTAAACTGCGAATTAAGTTCAAGGCCCAGTTGCTGACTCAGAAACTCCCCAAGATGAAGCATTTCCGACTAGAGTATTCAGCTTATTTTTGAATCGTGTTTGTTATAATCATGTTATGATTAGAGGCATATCACCTGGCTCTTTCATTTCCATATTTCAGAATTTTTAGGGGCTTCAGACTTTTAATTCCTCTTAAGCAAAATGCTTTGCAGATAAAAATTTAAAAGTCAGATTTAAATAGGATCTTATCATCAAAAGAATAATGTTTCTCACTTTTAAAAAAATGGGTTATTTAAGGGAGTTATAGGAATCAAATAGTAATACTTGATAAATAGAAACCGATCAAACCATCAATTCCTGTCTCCTTATCACAACCTAGACATAATCATTCTTATTTAAAGGTGGGGAACATTTAGTGGGGAACAGCAGTGAAGTTCCCAATAAAACAAGGAGTAGATTGAGAACAGAATTCTAAAGAATAGATATCTCTCTGTCTGTCTATCTAATCTCTCTCTCGTTCTTCCCTATCCTAGCAAAGACTATTTCAGATACAGGTGTATATATGTTACACAAAAAAGGACAAGAAATCATAAGATAGGGATTCCAGTTTTATTTCTGCTATCATTTACTTACATGATATTGCGCAAATTGTTTTCCATTTAAGGACTCAATGTATCATCCAAAGTTGGGTTTTCACAAAATATTGAAAGGTCATCTCAGATTAATCTGCTACAGAAAGCATTTCTTGATTGACTTGGACATTTAAGGGTATGTTATTACATGATTTAAAAAACAAATTACTTATATACAAACATGTCCTATCCTGTCAGTAAAATGTAAGCTCTTTAAGGGCAGGAACATTTTTTTTCTTTCCTTAGCACTAAACACAGTGCTTTATACATAGTAGGGAATCAATGAATCTTTGTAGCCAGGCACATGGTAAATGCTTAGTAAACACTTGTTGACTGATTATTTCTTTTCAGTTGTATTGCTAAAAGCAGAAGCAATAAATAATAGAATAAAAAACCCCATAAAAATAAAATAAAATCCTTGTTAAGTTAGTCCCTGATTTTCTGCTAAGGGTTTTCATTTGGTCATCTGAATTGGAATTAGTTAGATATTTCAGTCAATAAATCAATGTTTCTGAACATTCAAACATTGTTTGAAATTGTGTTGCACTACATAAATTATAAATACGCTCATGGAGAAGTAGTTTCTTTGGGTGAATATATGACTATGTGGGAAAAGACTTTAGATATCTTCTAAGATATTTTCAGAACCAGTGATTCATTCAGTTAAAAACAAATCAGTCAGGGTGGCAGAGACAAGATGGCAGAGAACAGGAAGTAACCCAGTTGAACTCTCCAAATATTCCCTCCCAACAACTTTAATTCATTAAACCAAATTTTGAAGTATCAGATCCAACAATAGGTGTGGGTGAGATATTTTTCAAACCTAACAAAGTTAGGGGGTTGGCAGGAGAGGTCTGTGACACCTGGGCGGAGGCCTGTGTAGAGCATATACATGTGATGGCAGCACAAGCAGCAGGCCTTGGACGTAGAAGCCATAGCAGGAGCAGTTTCAGAAGATGCTAGACAACTAGTCAAATAGAGATCACAGGTGACCTTTTGCTGTCTGTGGGTGCAGCTGGTGCTGAAAACAATTCTATTGTCCATAATCAATTCTGGGTTGCTGTTCCAGGGTGGAGAGGAATAATTCTGGTCAGTCATAAGGGATCAGAGGCCCTAGCCCCAGCTTTAAGACAGAGAAGAGCACTGGCACTTGTGAATGCAGGAAAGCAGAGGACATGTTCACAGTTCTAGGGCTAAGAGGAGAACTGGCACTTATAGTCGCAAAACCAATAGGGGCCCTTCCTGGTAAAGATCAGAACTCAGAATAGGAGAACAGGGACTATACATCTCTCAGCATCAAGGAAGTACCAAAAACTTGCAGACTCCCAGAATGGTTCTGAAAACAGCAGCACAAAAAAGTTTGGACCTTGAGACAGTGATTCCCTACTGGTGAGCAGAGCTCAAGGTTAACACGAAATTGAAAGTCAAGATATAAGCTCACAACAATAAAAGAACTTGACCCTAAAAAGCTACTACAAATGGCAGGGAAGACCAAGACACAAACTCAGAAGTAGAAAAATATGTGAAAATGCCACAACCAAAAACTCAGAGAAAAAATGCTAACTGAACCCATGCCCAACAAAAATTCCTAGAAGAGTAAAAGACGTAAGGGTGGTAGAAGAAAAAAAATGAGGAAAAGAAATGGGAGCGAGGCAAGAAAATTATGAAAAGAGAATTAACAGCTTAGTAAAAAAAAGACACACAAAAATTGCTGAATAAAATAATACCTTGGAGGGGAAAAAACAATTGGCCCAATGGTAAAAGATGAACAAAAATTCACTGAAGAAAAGAATTCCTTAAAAATTAGAATTGTTCAAGTGAAAGCTAATGATTATATGAGGCATCAAGAAATAATAAAACAGTAAAAAGTGAAAAACGATAGGAGAAAATATGAAATATCTTATTAGAAGAACAACTGACCTGGAAAACAGATACAGGAGAGATCATTTAAAAATTATTGAACTACCCAAAAGCTATACAAAAAGATCCTAGGTATCATATTTCAAGAAATTTTCAAGAAAAAATGGTTTTGACGTCTTAGATTTATATGGTAAAATATAAATTGAAAGAATACACAGAACACTTCCTGAAAGAGATCCCCAAATGAAAACACCTAGGAAGATTATATCCAAATCCCAGAGCTCCCTGGTCAAAGAGAAAATATTACAAGTAGACAGAAAGAATTTGAATATCATTGAGCCACAGACAGAATAACACAAAAATAGGCAACTTCTACATTAACGGATTTTAGGGCTTGGGATATGATACTGTGGAAGGCAAAAGATCTAAGATTACAACCAAGAATAACCTATCTGGCAAAACTGAGTATAATCTTTTGGGGGGAGAGGAAATGAATGTTTAATGAAATAGAGGATTTTCAAGCATTCTTGATAAAAAGTCCAGAGCTGAATAGAAAATTTGGGGCAGTTAAAAGGAGTATACATAGACAGAGGGCACGAGTATGAGTCAATTATATTCACATCATCTCAAAACAAAAAAAAATAAAAGAAAAATGAAAAAGTGAGAAAGAGGGATTCATTGGGAGAAATTGAATGGGGAAATTTTCTAACATCAAAGAGACATGCAAAGAAGAGCTTTTACAATGGAAGGGAAAATGAGGGCAGTTGGCAGACAAACACTTGAACCTCACTCTCATTGGAATTCATTCAAAGATGGAAGAATACACATACACACACTCAGTTGTGTATAGAAATCTAATGGAATAAAAAGGGAAATAGGAACAGAAGGGGATAAGATATACAAAATGGTGATAAAAGAGAGGGTGGTTTAAGAAAGGCAAAACAGACTATTGAGGAGAGACAGGATAAAAAGAGAGAGAGGAGGATAAACAAAAGAAAATAGAATGGCAGCAGGAAATACCCAGCTAATAATCATAAATGTGAATGCAAATGGGATGAACTCGCCTATAGAATGTAAGTAGAAAACAGGATGGTTTAGAAACCAGAGTGCAACTATATAAGTTTTTTATGAAAAACACACTTGAAAGAGAAAGACACATATAGAAGTAAAATAAAGGGCTGGAGCAAAATCTATAAGGCTTCAGTTGATGTAAAAGAAGCAGGGGTAGTTAATTATGATCTCAGATGAAGGAAAAGCAAAAATAGACCCAATTAAAAGAGATATTCAGGGAAATTACATTTTGCTAAAATGTACCATAAGTAATGAAGTAATATCAGAAATTTTTATAGCAAGTTTCTCTGATAAAGGTCCTATTTCTTAAATATAGAGGGAACTGATTCAAATGTATAAAAATAAGTCATTTTCCAATTGATTAGTTGTGAAAGAACATGAACAGACAACTTTCAGAAGGAAGAACAAAAATTCTCTATAGTCAAATGCTCTAATTCACTATTGATTAGAGAAATACAAATTAAAACAACTCTAGGGTACCACCTCACACCTATCAGAAATGACAAATGACAAATTGAGGGAAAATAGACACTGTAATAAACTGTTGGTGGAATTATGAAATAGTTCAATCAATCTGGATAACAATTTAGAACCATGCCCAAAGGGATAGGTCTATACCCTGAAGAGATGAAAGAAAAAGGAAAAAGACCTTATGTTTATAGCAGCTCTTTTCTTGTGGTGGAAAAGAATTAGAAATTAAGGGGATGTTTGCTACTTGGGAAATGGCTGAACAAGTTGTGGCATATGATTGGGATGGAGTACTATTGTGTTATAGGAAATGATGAGGCAAGAGGTTTCAGAAAGGAAAAAAAAACAGATCTATATGAAATGATGCAAAGTGTGAAGATCATTGTGCATGTAACAGCAATGTTATAATGATGATCAACTGTGAAAATTTTAGCTACAATTATCAATGCAGTGATCCAAGAAAATTCTAAGAGTCATAATGAAAAATTGCTATCTACCTCCAGAGAACTGATGATCTGAGTACAGATTGAAGCATAATTTTCTTTCTCTTTTCTTTTGTTTTTTTGTCATATTGCTAATATGGAAACATGTTTTGCATGATTGTACATGTAAAATTGATATCATTTTGCTTGCTTTTTCAGTGGATGGGGGAATGGTGGAAGAGAGGGGAAGAATTTAGAACTCTAGAGAAAAATAAATAAAAATAAAAAGCAAAAAATTAATACTTCTTTAAAAGAAAAAAGTAGTCAAATCATGAGAAAAAAACTGACACATGGGTTGCTTGGTTGTCATTATGCAAAACTAGTTCACTGTGAATGAGGGTTTTTTTTGCATTTTAACTCTAAGGGTCAGAGAAAAATGCTAATGAGTCAATATCATAGGTGACCATGGTTTAGAGAAACCATTTGTGACCTCAATTGCATCCTTTATTCCATCTAACAGATTTAAAACCCACTAAGGCAGAGGTATCCAACTTGCTTAAGTGAGACCTGAACTAGATTAAAGTATAATTGGGACATGTTTAACAAAATAGATTAAGAAATAGAAAAAACCTAGATAATATTATTTGTGGCTTTCTAATTCAATATGTGGTCATCAGGGATCTGTTTCTATTTGAGTCTGACACCATTGTACTAAGATGCTTTTCCCCCCTCTCTTAAACTTACACTGCCCAATTATATCTAAGGATTCTAAATCAATTTGCAAGTAATTTCTATTTGGGTTATTTCATTTCCATTTCTGGGAATTAAATTAATTGAACAAATTATCTAAAGAAATTTTAGGAATGAGTCAAAGGTTATCAGGCAACAAGACAAGTTAATATGAAGTTGGTCTTATTTTGTTTCTGGGATTAAGAAGTAACAATATTTCCCTCTGTCCTCTGCTATGGTGGATCACATCTAGAGTCTTATAATTTCTGAGTGCCATGATTTGGGAAGGACATTGATATGGTGAATATCTTCCAAAGGAAGGAAACCAGGATGGCTGAACCCAGTCTACATAAGTATCCATTGAGGAAATGGGGATGTTTACCTTAAAAGGGAGAAGATTTATTTAGGACTTTATAGTTGTGCTCAAATATCTGAAGGATTGTTAAATGGAAGAGTTTTTAGACTTGTAGTGGCCCCAGAGTACAGAACATGCAGCGGGCAGTCATGGATGAAAGTGGCAAAGAAGTTAATTTAGTCTGAGGTAAGTTAACAGGTATGTGGTGACCACCTACACTGTAGAAACTCATGCTTCTCACTTGATCATGTAGATACCTGTTCAATTTCTAGGTTGACTTACTCTACCCAGCTTACCCATTAGGAGGGGTAATTTCTCAGAGAAGGAGAACTGCCACAACTTTACACTTAAAGTCTCTTAGACTCTCTCGGGGCAAATCTCTTGAGGGGGAATATATTCTTCCTGTTTCACACACGAGGTCTGAACCCCCAGTGATGTTTTCTAAAAAACATCAAACATAAAACCAGTCACTCAAAATAATGACATTTCTAGATCTTAGACACAACTGTACACTTAACAATAAGACAAATGGAATAAGATAACATATAAGTACATATTAAAGGAAGTGAGCAAATAACAAATATATCACAACTTCCATATAAATAAAACTGGTTCATCCTTTCCCATCAATGTACCAAATGTCTGGAAGGAGAATGTGTACATGTAGAAATCTGCCACCAATGCACATGAAAGAGGAAACCCCCATATCCTCTAGGTAACTCAAAACTTTCAAATTGTAAACTTTGTTGGTCTCATTCTATATTAGGAACTATCAATAAAAGTTCCTAGATAAATATAACTTCTTTGTTTCAGATATTTACACTGCTACACTGAGCAGAACCACACTGTGCTTGAATAATATTACTCTAGGCATTATGTCTCAGTCAAATGAATTTATCTGCTGAACAATTTAAAAAAAGAATTCTCTGCTTCCAAGCTGTTTTTTTGCTCAACTGGATTTATGCTTCAATAGTAACTGCGGTATTCATTGTTCCTAGATTCAGACTTAAGTTTATGCCATTCTGAAATCTGTCCTTTTACTTCCTGGCCTCCCTCTCTCACATATCTGGGTAATAGTCTCTGGGTTCTCTCTAAGAATCATCCCACTTCAGATTATGTAGCCATGTAACTAAAATCTCCTGTTCTCTCTATAAGCAAATAGATCACATTTGTCCCATAACCTATTTGCCCCATAAAATAATTCTGGTGTTCTTGTTGATCCAAAATACTACAGCTTGTCACATTCAGAATGAACTAATCAATTGCTTGTCTCAGAATTCAGTGGCTGTAACTCTTAGAAGTCTAAGTTTCCTTATAGCTCCAGATAAAGGGCAACACCTTAAAGAGACAGTATTATGCATAAGGAATCATTTCCTGAGTATTAGAGCTGTCAAAAAGTAAAATGGACTTCCTGAAATAGTAGGATCCCTTTCACTGGCAGTTTTCAAACTGAGTGGCAATTTCTTGTATATGTGATAGAGGGGAACTTTTTTGATATATGTTTAGACTGGATTGGCATTGAGTAGCTTCTTAGGTGATACGGAATGATTTCTGAACTACCTGTCTCCTCTTAGAATCTGCCAGTTTATAGCTGATAAAGTAAAAAACATCTTATCATCCATGCCTCTTACTTTGGAATGTATTTTCCAGTTTTTACACACACACAAACACACACACACACACACTTTTTTTCCACTACCATATGCACATCTTTGAGAAAAAAAAAAAGATGTTGTCTTGCCAATTGATTTATGTGTCTTTCATGGGCAGATCACTAGACCCTTGGGAGAATCAGTGTTTAGTTGGGAAAGATCTTGTTAACTTCAAGTTTATATCAAGGTAAAAGGATAACACCTGTGAACAGCAAACCAGATGTGGGAAGAAGATAGAACACTGGAGTAGAAACAGGACTTCCATGGGGCTCCAGCTTTCACCTCCTCCAATTCATGTAGAGGTGACTCTGAAGAAACTTTGGAGCTACAGAATCCACAAAATGACACAAAGAAGCTAACCTGCTCGCCCAGGGCTGAGGTTGGCTCTTTGATTAAAAAAAAAAAAAGAAGATAGAACACTGAATTAGGGGGTAAGAGGGCATGAGTTTAAATTCTTCCTCTGTTGCTTGTGTCAACATTTAGAAAAAGTTTGGTTAAAGGAGACAAATAGTAATATAAAAATTACATTATCTATTCATTGTTCCCTTAAGGCTAGCAGTACTTGAGCAAGGAGTGCAGCATTAAAGTCCTGACTGATGAACAGAGGAATCATAAGACTTTTTATACATTTCAGAACCATCCCAATTCAGGATGACCATGTCACAAAACTTTATGCCTTCTATTTGTTACCATCTATATGTGAAAAAGAATTCCTTGGTTGTAAATGCAAGTTGACCAGGACCAGAGCAGGGTCTATTTACATTTTATGGTCTTAGGATGTCTGTTTTGTTCTCATGTAGAGTAAGTCCCAAGATAAGGGGAATCTCACCTCTGGTTTTTGAAGCTGTTAACACAGGGAAAGGCATTTTCAAATCAACCAAAGCAGTTTGTTTGATTAATTCAGATTTTGGCTAAAATATGGTATTTAATGATTATCACTTGCTAACTGTATCATACAGTTAGGTAAATCACTTAAACTCTCTGGGTCTCAATTTTCTCATGGATAAAATAAGAAGTTTGGACTAGATGGTTTTTAAAAGGTCTCTGTTAGCTCATAATCTCTTAATAACTCTATAGCTCTAAATACATGGAAAAGGATACATATAAATAACAAAATCCTGCACATTTTTTCTTTGAAATGTCTAATCAATAGATTTCATCTCCTCTTGTCCTAAGCACCCAAACACGTCCATATCACCCCATGCTTAGATTGCTGCAACAACCTCTTAATTTGTCTCTTTAGCTCTAATCTCTGACCCCTTCAACTCTACATAAGGCCATGGAACTAATGTTCCTAGAACACAATTGAATCATGTCATTCCACTATTCAAAGATGCAATGATCCTGTGATACCTTTCTGATAAAGTCTGAATTGTCATTCAAAACTCCAAACAATCTAGGCTTTCTTTTCCTAGACAACCTTCTCCTGCTAGGATTCAATTTAAATCCAGAGCACTAGCTTCTCTGTCTCTGGGGCTAGACATCACAAACTTTATTATAATTTGTTCATTCCTTGGCCCTCAGAGATGCCCCACTTCCTCCTATTCAATTCCAGTTCTAACTTGTTGTTTAAGGTTCAACTCAGTTCCCACCTCCATACACAGGCCTAGAACATCATTTTCTGTGGAACTCATTTGGTTCAAATGAAATCAATTCATTTGATTCAATCACTGTTATTGAATTATCAGGCCATTACTTATAGCTCTATATGTCTTACAACTTCAATATGATTATAAGTATCTGGAGGGCCTAGGCCATATTTTATGATTTTTCTGGATGATATAGAATGAATGATCTGTAATCTCAGAAGGACAGTTTTGTGGTCCTTCTGTTCTATTTTCTATAGGACAGAAACACACATGAATCTTGGAACATGCTCTTTCCTTTTCTATAAGTGCTGCAAGGGAAAGACTAAGTACTCTCTATGCTGTATGTTCTCTAAAGATGACATCTTTCACAGCTTAGAAGTACCTCTGCATGCATGACTTCAACAACAAATCAATTTAGTAAGTATTCATCTATTTTTTGCTATGTACAAGACACTATCTTAGGTTCTGGCAAAAGAAGATGAAATATAAAACAATTCTTGCTCACAAAACTCAAGGACAGCTTAATGTAATGGAATACATTATAATCTTGAATAATCATGATAAAAGGTAGAGTGGGATAGGGTAAAAGAAAAGTAGGCTGAAAACTTTAAGAATGGATGGATCATTTTCACCTCTAGTTGAAAGGGAGCATCAGGGAAAGATTTCTGAAGCAGATTGCATTTGATTTGGTCCCTGAAGAAAGAGGGAGATTTCAATGAATGAGTGAATTTAAAAGCCTTTTAGGCCCTTATTATGTGTCAAAAACAGATCTTATCACAAAAGCTACAAATAATAATAATAATATAATGCACACCTTATATTCTAATGGATGATTCCATTCCAAACATGAGGAACACTGATCAAAAGCATGGAAATATGAGAGGATAGGGTAAGAATGTGAGATAAAGAGTAGGTCAGTTCTGTTTTGGAACACTGAATATATCAGGTATGAAGTATAGTAACTGTGGGATATGGGTGAAGTTAGACTGTGGATAACCTTGAAATTAGGTATCAGGAGTTTAGGAAAAGAGTCACAGACATTTTTGAGGAAAGGAATATGATAATCATGCATTTGTGAGATTAGAGAGACATGTATAGAATGAATTGGAAGAGGAAGAGATTGAAGGCAAATAGATTACTTAGAGGCTATTACAATAGACTTAGTCAGAAAAATGGAAACCTATAAAGTAGCATGGTTGCAGTAAGGGTGGCCATATAGGAAAAAGATCACAGAAGTAAAATGGTCAGAGAATAAGCACACAGTACACATCTACTATGTGCCAGGCATTGTGTTAAGTAGAATAAAGACAAATTAATTGGATTCAGAATTCACAATTGATTGGATATATGAAATGACATAATGAGGAAAATTGAAAGACAACTCTTAGTTTATAAATCTGAATGGTAGGGAAGATAGTGGTTTAATTGACAACAATGAAGAAATCAGGGGAAGAGATAGGCTTCAGTTAGGGAATTAATGACTTCACCTTGACACATACAGTCTTTTTTCAGTTCCTTCCACCTTGCTAATTAAAAAGTTATAGCTATGCATCATCGGTATATCCGAACATCTTGGACTTGGAAAGAACCTCTTCAGTGATATCATATTCAAAATAGAAATGGATCACTGTATGTTGACTTAGAAAATCACAAATTAATATAATCTATGTTTTAGTGTATTTTTAAATTTTATTTTGTTAAACATTTTCCAATAGTATTTTAAACTTACTGGGCCTCATGTTGAGTTTCACACTTCTGCTCTAGTACCATCCCAACATGAAAAATGGATACCTTCTACAATGTCTATTCAGTTTTTGTCCTTCATTTTCAAAGAAGACTAATGAAACCAAGTTGAAATTATGCATGAGTCAAGAAATCAGTGTCTTATTATATGGTTTTAGGAATCTACTTAGCTCTTTCCCAAGGCATCCAATTTCATTTTTGGAAAGGTATAGTTATTGGTTAGAAATAGTTGTTTCTTTCTTTAAAAAAATTTTTTTACTATTTAATCCTCCCACCCAGTTACATTTAAAAACAATTTTTAACATTTGTTTTTAAAACTTTGAACTCCAAATTCTCTCCTTTCCTCTCTCCTCATGCCACTCATTGAGAAGGCAAGCAATTACATGTAGGTCATGCAAAACATATAGTCATGTATGCAAAACATATCCATAGTAGTCTTCTTGTAAAAGAAAACAGACCAAAAAACCTCAACAAAAATAAAGTGAAAACAAACAAAATTAAAACAAAACAAAACAAAAGTTGCTTCAGTCTGTATTCAGACACCATTAGTTCTTTCTCTGGCGATGGATAGCGTTTTTCATCCTAAGTCATTCAGAGTTGTCATGGATCATGGTATTGCTGAGAATAGCTAAGTCATTCACAGATGATCATTTTACAATGTTGCTATTACTTTGTACCCAGTACATTTCACTTTGCATCAACCCATGTAAGTCTTTCTAGGTTTTTCTGAAAGCATCCTGCTCACCATTTCTTATATTACAATAGTGTTCCATCATAATTACATACAATGACTTATTCAGCCATTCCCCAATGGATGTGCTTTCACTAAGTTTATAATTCTCTACCCCCAGAAAAGAGCTGCTATAAATATTTTTGTACATATAAGTCATTTTCCTTTTTTTAAAATCTCTTTTGGGATACAGATGTAGTAGTGATATTGCTATGTCAAACAGTATGAATAGGTTTATAGCCTATTGGGCATAGTTCCACTCTATAGAGTGGTTTAATCAATTCACAACTCTGAAAATCGTACACTAGTGTCTCATATTTCCTGCATCCCCTCCAATATTTAAAATTTTCTTTTCTGACCTTTTATCTAATATGGTAGGTATGAGGTAGTTTTAACTTGCATTTCTCCAATCAACAGTGAGTTAGAATAATTTTTCATATAACTGTGGATAGCTTTAATTACTTCATCTGAAAACTGATTATATCTTTTGATCATTTATTAATTGGGGAATGGCTTCTATTTTGATAAACTTGACTCAGTTCTCTGTATGTTAGAGTAATGACGCCTATATCAGAGAAACTTGCTTCAATTGTTTTTCACAGTTACTATATTTCCCTCCATCCTATTCTCTCTACCCCCATCTCTTCTATTCTCTCTGTCTCACTCTGTCCCTCTCAAAAGTGCCTTGCTTCTGATAATTGCTTTCTCCATTCTGCCCAGCCTTCTATCACCACTTTTGCATCTTTTCTTATCCCCTTCCCCTTCTATTTTCCTTTAGGGTAAGATAGATTTCTATACCCCATTGCTTGTGTATCTTATTTCCCAATTACATGTAAAAACAATGTTTGACATTTGTTTTTAAAACCTCGAGCTCCAAATTCTTTCCTTCCTCCCTCCCCACCCATCCGCATTAAGAAGATCAGCAATTCAATATAGGTTATACATGTGTAGTCATGCCAAACCCTTTTATAATAGTAATTTTGTGAAAGATTACTTATATTCCCCTCCCTCCTATCCTTTCCCCCCTTTATTTTATTCTCTCCTTCTACTCTTTCCCTCCTCAAGAATGTTTGCTTCTGATTACATGCTCCCCCAATATGTCCTCCCTTCTATCACCCTCCTCTGTTATCCTCTCCCTCCCTACTTTCCTGTGGGGTAAGATAGGTTTTCATATCCAATTGAATGGGTATGTTATTCCCTCCTTAAGCCAATTCTGATGAGAGTAAGGTTCACTCATCCCCTCTCACCTCCATTTTTATGTGAGATAATTTACCCCATTCTAACTCATTCTCCCCAGTACATTTCTCTCTAACCCCTTTATTTTATTTTTTAGACATGATACCTTCATCTTCTTCTAACCTTATACCATCTGTGTGTGTGTGTGTGTGTGTGTGTATGCTTCTCTTGAGTCTTATATTTGAAAGTCAATTTTTCTATTTAGCTTTGGTCTTTTCTCAAGAATGCATTAAATTCCTCTACGTCATTGACTATCCATTTTTCCCTTCATGGATTACACTCAGTTTTGTGGTAGGTGATTTCTGGTTTTAATCCTAGCTCCTTTGACCTCTGTAATATCATATTCCAAGCCCTCTGATCCATTAATGTAGAAGCTTCTAAATCTTGTGTTATCTTGATTGTGTTTCCACAATACTTAAATTGTTTCTTTCTGGCTGCTTGCAATATTTTCTTCTTACTTGGGAACTCTGGAATTTGGCTATGATATTCCTGGGAATTTTCATTTTGGAATCTCTTTCAGGAAGTGATCAGTGGATTATTTTAATCTTTATTCCCCCCCCCCCACAATTCTAGAACATCAGGGGAGTTTTCCTTGATAATTTCCTGAAAGATGTCTATGTTCTTTATTTGCTCATGAAATTCAGGTTGTTCAATAATTTTTAAATGAGCTCTCCTGGATCTATTTTCCAGGTCAGTTATTTTTTCCAATGAGATATTTCACATTGTCTTCCATTTTTTTCTTTCTTTTGCTTTGTTTTATAATTTCTGGATTTCTCATAGAATCATTAGCTTCCATGTGCTGCATTCTCATTTTTCAAAATTAAATTTTGTTTATTTTTAGTTTTACATCATTCATTTCCACAAGATTTTGAGTTAGAAATTTTCTCCCCATATTTCCCCTCCCCACCACCACCAGTGATCCCACTATATACCCCCTCCCCCAATCTTCTTTCTCCTATATACTCCCCCATGCTCCCTCTGACTTTCTGGTAGGACAAGATGGATCTCCATATCCCAGTGGCTGTATATCTTATTTCCCAGTTGCATGTAAATAATAATAATAATTAATAAAAATAAGTAATTTTTTTAAACATTTGATTTTGAAACTTTAAATTCCAGATTCTTTCCCTTCCTCCCTCATCACCCACCCTTACAGGGAAGATAAGCAACTCAATATAGGTTGTATATGTGTAGCTGTGCAAAACATTTCCATACTGGATATACTGTGAAAGACTGACTATATTTCCCTCCATCCTATCCTGCCCCCCACTTTTTCTGTTTTCTACTTTGACCCTGTTCCTTTTCAAAAGTGTTTTCCCCTCAACCTGCCCTCTCCTCCACCATCCCCCCTCTCATCCCCTTCCCCAGTACTCTCCTGTAGGGCAAGATACCCAATTTAGTGTGTATGCCATTCCCGCCCTAAGCCAAATTCCATGAGAGTAAGGTTGACCCATTCCCTTTTGCTTTCCTATTCTTCCCCTCCACTGTAACAGTTTTCTCTTGCCTCTTCTAAATGAGATAATTTACCTCATTCTGTCTCTTCCCATCTCTCATTATATTCCTCTTTCACTTCTTAATTTCACCTTTTAAGTATCACCCCTTCCTATTCAATTGATCCTGTGCCCTCTGTCTATGTATACCTGTACACATATATACATACACATATGTATTCCTATGTCCCTATACCTTCCTATATAGACATATATATGTATGTATACATACATATATATGTACATATACACACACATTATATTCCATTCAACTATACTTATACTGAGAAATTTTCATAAGTTACAATTATTGTTTTTCTATGTAGGCATGGAAATAATTCAACTTTGATAAGTTCCTTATTATTTATTTTCCCGGTTTACCTTCTCATGCTTCTCTTTCTTCTTGTATTTGAATACCAAATTTTCTATTCAACTCTGGTTTTTTCATCAAGAATGCTTGAAAGTACTTTATTTCATTGAATGACCATATTTTCCCCTGAAACATTATACTCAGTTTTGCTGGGTAGGTGATTCTTGGTTTTAATTCTAGCTCCTTTGACCCCTAGGTTATTCCAAGCCCTTTGATCCCTTAATGTAGAAGCTGATATATCATCTGTTATCCTGATTGTGTTTCCACAGCATTGAAATTGTTTCTTCTTGGCTGCTTGTAATATTTTCTCCTTAATCTGGGAATTCTGGAGCCTGGCTATAATATTCCTAGGAATTTTATTTTGGGGATCTTTTTTCAAGAGGTGATTGCTGAATTCTTTCAACCTCTATTTTTGCCATCTGGTTCTAATATATCAGGGCAATTTTCCTCAAGAATTTCTTGGAGGATGATTTCTAGATTCTTAATTTGATCATGGCTTTCAGGTAGTCCAATGATTTTTAAATTATCTCTCCTGCATCTATTTTCTAAGTCAGTGGTTTCTCCAATGAGATATTTCACATTGCTTTCTATTTTTTGTTCATTTGTTTGGAACTGTTTAATAGTATCTTGATATCTAATAAAGTCATTAGCTTCCACTTACTCCAATCTAATTCTGAAGGAATGATTCTCTTCAGTGAGCTTTTGAAATTCTTTTTCCATTTGGCAAATTTGGCTTTTTAAGGTAGTCTTCTCCTCATTGGCTTTTTGGGCCTCTTTTGCCATTTGAGTTTATCTTTTTTTTAAAGTGTTATTTTCTTCAGTCAGGTTGTTGACTCTCTTTTCATGATTTCCTTAAGTCATTCTCATTTCTCTTCCTAATTTTTCCTCCACTTCTCTTACTTTACTTTCAAAATCCTTGTTGAGCTCCTCCATGGCCTGTAACCAGTTTGTATTTTTCTTGGAAGCTTTTGGTGTAGGAATTCTGACTTCTTTGTCTTCCTCCCATTTCATGCTTTGATCCTTTTTTCCCCAAAATAGGAGTGTAAATTTGGATTGCTCTGCTTACTTTGCTTCCTTTGCCCTGCTCATGTTGCCACTCAATTACTTGAGTTTTGAGCTCTTTGCCACAGTAGAACTCTGCTTCCAGAGGGGAAAGCTTTGTCCCAAATTGTTGGGGTTTTCACAGCTGTCAGAGCTATTAGGAGGGTTTCATCTCTCCTCCTCCCAAACACTCTGGCTCACTGTTCACACACCTCAGGACCACTACCTAACACTGTGATCCAGATCCTGGCAGGTTAAAGCAAAAGCAATTACCCTCTGAATGGTTGCTTGGCCCCACTATGATCTGCAGACCAGCAGCTCTGTAGCAGCCACATGGAGGTGGCTGCAGGGCTGCCATGCTTTTGCCCTTTCTCACCCCATGGGGCAGTTGTGAGACCCCCTCCTCCGTCCCCCTCAGTTCCAACAGAGTTCTACACTTACCTTTTACTTTATCTTTGGCATTTACAGGTTGATAATTCTGGAAACTTCCACAGCTGCTGGTGATCCACTCTCCCAAGGTCCCCTCTAGCTGCAGGGTATAAAACCTCGGGCTCATGCGGGGCTGTGCTCAGCTCCCAGAACATTGTGTTGTGATGAACCCTTCTTGTCTGCCTGCTGGGCTGCCTTCCATGGGAGATTTGTTTCTGTCACTTTGTGGTTCTATAGCTCTGAAGTTTGTTTAGAGTCACATTTTAAAGGTAGTTGAGGTGGTTATGGGGGAGCTTACAGAGTTTTCCTGCTTCTATGCCACCATCTTGGCTCCACCCCCTTTTCATTCTAATTTTTAAGGAATTATTTTCTTAAGTGAGCTTTTGAACCTCCTTTTCCATCTGGCCAAATATGCTTTTTAAGACATTCTTCTCCTTCTTGACTTTTTGGACCTCTTTTGCCATTTAGTCTAGTCTGTTTTTTAAGGTGTTAATTTTCTTCTGTACTTTTTTTTTGAGACATTGTTGCCAAGCTGTTGACTCATTTTTCATGATTTTCTTTCATCATTCTTGTTTCTCTTCCCAATTTTTCCTCTACTTCTCTCACTTGATTTTCAAAATCCTCTTTGACTCTTCCATGACCTGAGACCAATTCATATTTTTTCTTGGAGGCTCTGGATATAGCCACTTTGACTTTATTGTCTCCTTCTGAGCGAATGTCTTTATTTTCCTTATTACCAGAATAAGTTTCTATAGTCTGAGTGTTTTCCCCATTATTTACTCGTTTTCATAGCCTCTTACTTGAAGTTTTTAGCTATTTGCTAAGGTAGGGCTCTGCTTCCAGTGTGGAGGGTGTATTGTCCCAAGCTTTAGGAGTTTTGTGCAGTTGTTTTCAGAGATACTTCTAGGGACCTGCGAGTTTTCAGTTCTTCCATGGTGGTATGATCTAAGGAGAAGTGCTTACTCCTCTTCTGGCCTGTGATCTGGTCTGTGAGTAACAAGTGCTGTTTTCTGCCCTGGAACTGTGAGGAGGCTTTCCTCTCCACTGCTGCCACAAGCTCTACTATTTCAGTGTTCCTCCTCATCCCTGGACTGAAGCTCAGGACTGCAACCCAGATCCAAGTATAGGCAAAACAACAGAGTTCTCCCTCAGGGCTTGCAGAGAACCACTGTAATCTCCTTCTGACCAGTTATTTGGTTCCCTTACCATCTGTGGGCTGAGAATTCTGAAAGAGTAGCTACTGCCACTGCCTCTGATTCAGTCACTCTCAAGGCCTGATCCTGGTTCACTGGGTCTGTGCCTGTGCCGAGGTCAGAGACTGTGCTCCTCTCTCATGCAGGTCAGACCTTTCCTGCTGACCTTCTAAGTTCTCCTTGGTGTTTGTGGGTTGAAAAGTCCAGAAACCACCACAGCTACCAACAATTCAGTCCCCCAAGACCTATTCTGTGTTTTCTGTCTGTGCTGGTGTAGCCCAGTCTGGACTGTGTCCTTCTCTTAGCCTGGTGCAAAAGATGTTTCCTGTTGACCTTCCAGGTTGTCTTGGGCTGGAAATCTTTTTCATTCTGTCTTTTTTTTTTGGTTTCTACTGCTCTAGAGTTTCTTTAGTGTTATTTTTTACAAGTATTTGGAGGCGTTTCGGGGAGAGTTCAGGCAGTCCCTGCCTTACTCCTCCATCTTGGCTCCACCCATGTAATAATTGTTTCTCATATAAATACTGGAACACTCTCCTTCTTCATTTACACATTCTAGTTTCTTTGGATTCCTCAAGTTCCAGATAAAATCTCACTTTCCATTAGAAGCCCTTCCTGATCACCCATTAATGCTAGTGCCTTCTCTTTGTTGATTATATCTTGTTTGTTACATATGTTTATTGTTTGTATGTAGATGTATTCATACTGTCTCTTCCATTACATCATAAACTCCTTGAGAGTAGGGACTGTCTTTTGCTCTTTGTTATATTTCCAGAGCCCAGAGCCTCGCACATACTATGCACTTAATAAAAGTTTATCGATTGATTAAAACCAAAACTTGCTCCTATTTGACTTCCACTTATTGAGCCTACCTCTTTCCTCTAGGGCCAATTGGAACAAATCTAGTTCTTCCTTATGATGATCCTTAAAATAAATAGTGAGGGATTTGTTTCTCTCCTAAATATAAATGTTAAAAATTCCTTTAATTGGTTGTCATGTGGCATAATTTTATGTCTCTTTGTCATCTAGTCTGGATAGTCTTTAGTTTGTTTTTTCTTTAGATACACTGACCAAAACTGGACAAGATATTCCAGACATGGTCTGACCAGGGCACAATGCAATGGGATTATCTCCTCTTCCTTTCTAGATACTATGCTTTGGTTAACACAGAAGTTCTCATTAATACTTTTAGATGACATGTCAAATTATTAACTTATATTGACCTAAGGTCCATGAAATCATGAGGTCTTTTTCACTTAATTAATTCCTATCAATGTTCTCCCCATATTGTACATGTATAGTCGATTTTTTTAACTCTAGCACAGGGATTAACATTTACCTATTAAATGAGTCATTCAGTCTATTTTGTACTGGAGTTGTAGTTCTATGACTAGTCCCATGAGTTGAAAAATATATTTTGTCATCCTTGGTCTTTTTGCCTCCATCGTTAGCAATGGGAACCCCTTCTCTCTTCCTCTTCACTTCAAGCTGCTGGGAGCAGCCACATTCTCAAATGGGATTTGTTAACATTTTTGATATATAAAAGTTTGTGATCCCCCAAGGAAAGTCATGTATTTGCTCTGATCTACTTATGTACTACATTAGCTTGTTGAGTTGGTGAAGCAAGAACTTAGAGAAACATTAAATACAACTCAAAAGACTATCTAAAGAAATTAAATTTCATTATAAGGAAAGGAGACACACATCCATAAACATTTCTCAACTTTCTTAAATATCTCTATAATCTTGGTGCTACATCTCTTGGGTATGAGGTCAACATTAAAATTTTCAAATTTTCAGTTCCCTAGTTGTTATTTTGTTTTTCATGAGGCAAACACTAACAAAACCCAGTTTTGATTTCCTATGAACTGAACTGTGAAATAAAAATAATTAATCCAGTTTCAGCCAGAGATAAAGAAAAAAGCAGATTTAGTCTGTTATTTGTCAATCAATCAACCAATAATTATTTATTAAGTATGTTAGGCACTGGGGCTACAATACAAAAATTAGAAATCCGTTTTGTCAAGGAACTTACATACTTCTAGGGAGAGACAGTGTATTCATAGAAAAAAGCAAATATAATATACTGAAATATTAACAAATACATAATGATGAGGAAGAGAATGTTAACAACTGAGTAGATCAAAAAAGATCTTTTAAAGGGAGTGACATTTGAGTTGAGCCTTGAAGAGAATTAGGGATAACAGGAGGTAGTTTTGGGGAGGTAGAACATTAAAGGTTTCCAGTGGGGAGTTAGAGGGTTGGTAGCTTTTGCAGACATAGAGGTATGAGATAGAATGTTATGTATGAGGAATAGTGAATAGGCCATTTTGGCTGATACATTGCATGAGGAAGTGAGGGGTTGTGGTGGTAATATGTATTTGGCATAGAAAGACAGACTGGAGCCATAGTGTGAGGTGTGATAAATGTCAAATGGAGAAGTTTATGTCAATCCAAAATGAAGCTTTTTAATGGAAGAGTAGTATGGATATTCCTGAACTTTAGGAATATAAATTTGTCATCTATGTAGAGGATAGATGGGAGAGGGGAATGACTGTCCTTAGGGATCTCAGGTGGCAATTGTTCAGGATAGAAACATTGAGGACCTGGACTAAGGTTTTGGAGTATGAGTAGAAAGAGGGAGAAAGGTGTGACAAATTTGGGTGGGGAAAAATGGCAAAATTTGGTAAAATGGCAGAGGTTCTTAGTGTATCTTTGGTGAAGAACAATATGCCCCAGAGAATTTTAGAAAATGAGTTTTATAAAAAGGACTAGACTTAAGGAATTTCATAGGAAACAAATCAAAATCATTCCAATGAAATCCCTTCAAAATTAATATGGTTTTAAAAATTGCAATGGAAAAATTACAAAGGGAAATGCAAGCACATTTTTGTTTCAATCAGATTTCAAACATTTGAAATGCTATTTGAGAGCCTTGAAAAACACAGCAGGATTGTTCTGTCCATATTAATTAGACAAGTGTTTGTAAAGCACTCTGAAGATGAAAAGCACTATATAAACACTATATATGTGTGTTATTTAGGGAATTAAACATGCATTCATGTATACTTATAAAACTGATAGATCTTCCTTAGTCTTAATGGGCTAGATTTTCCCATTGCATATTTCCCTAGTTTACTGAATTCCCATTGCCTTCCCAGTGTATATTTTTTTAATGAACTCTATGAATATGAGTACATTTTATCTCAGTTGTGAGCTATATTATTGAGTGTTCTGGGAGATGATGTGTGTTTTTTTAATGATGTGTAAAATAAAAATGCATATTTTGCTCTATTTTACATTTGGTTCTTTGTTTTTTACTCTCTTCAATATACTTTCCCCATGTTATTGTGTGCAGTGTTCCATGGATGTGAAAAATTGTGGTGGAAACTATCTTTTAATTACCAAATATCTTGATTATTTGTTGACAAATAGTCTTATTAGCTGAGGAATTCCTACTCTGAGGAAAGTGATTGCTTGGGGAAGCTAGGTGGAGCAGTGAGTAGAGTGCCAGCCTTGGAGTCAGGAGGACCTGAATTCGGACCCAGCCTCAGACACTTAACACACACACACACACACACACACACACACACACACTAGCCGTGTGATCTTGGGCAAGTTACTTAACCCCAATTGCCCTCTCCTCCCCCTGCCAAAAAAAAGAAAGTGATTGCTATTCATTATTTTTTATTATTGTTCACAAAAGTTACAAAGTGTATATACGTGCATAAATATATGTGAAGATATTCATGTATATGTTGCATGTACATAATATATAGGCATATACATATATACATGACACTATTTAAATATGAAATTATCTTGCACTCAAATCTTCTGGGGGGAGGGTCTTACTGTGATAAAATATTATAATACTTTACCTGAATTTTATGGCTTTGACCCTGCCCAAAATTGTTCCAGTAAGTAAGCATATATCAAGTACCTACTATGTGCCAGGTACTATGCTAAGTCCTAAGGTTCACTATATTAATTTTTCCCTTCCTTCCTTCTTTCCTTCCTTCCTTCCTTCCTTCCTTCCTTCCTTCCTTCCTACCTTTGTTTCTTTTGCAAGGCAATTGGGGTTGCCCAGGGTCACATAGCTAGTGAGTGTGTGAAATCAGATTTGAACTCAAGTCCTCCTGACTCCAGTGTTAGTACTCTATCCACTGGGACACCTAGCTGCTCCTATTAATTATTTCTTTACAGAAAAATTAGAATTAATTGTAATTGTTTTATGCCTTTTGGGAATGTATATTTACTTTGATAATGAATAGGAAAAGCAAACCACACGAAGTCAACAAGCAGTTCTTAAAGATCTATATGCCTGTCACTGTTCTAAGCACTAGGAATATAAAGAAAGGCAAAGACTGGCCTGGCTCTCAAGTAACACAATCTCAACTAACTTACAGTGGAGGAGAGAACATGCAAACAAGATACAAGCAGTATAAATTGGAGGTGATCAACAGAAGAAAGGCATGAGTATTAAGGGGGCTTAAAAAGGCTTTTTTTTGTTTGTTTTGTAGAAGGTAGAATTTTAATTGGGACTTGAAGGAAGGGGATCACAAGCGAGGGACAATGAATCTGGGAGGAACAGTATTATGACCCTGTGTAACGCCATGTATGTGCAGCTTCATCTTGACTTGGGGCCAGTTCTCAGATTCCCTGGATCCCCTTCTATGGTCCCAGATTCTACCTGGATTCACCAGACTGTCACCTGGGTTCAATGGCAGACGGCTCCAAGTTCCTTGTCTAGCTCTCTGGGTAGGCCCTACTCCACATTGAAGTTCACAGTGTCCAGTCCATCTCAAATCTTTCACAATTTCTGCTCCCGGGAATTAAGGTTCAACCAAGCCTCAAACAGACTGAGTCCCTGCATCTGGGTCGTGCTTCCTCACTCTTCTGCAGCTTGTTCAAAAATCAGAATCATCTTATCCAGCCTGGGTGGGGTGGGGGTCCTGGGATCCTGGACTCCTGGGTTCCTGGACTCCTGGGATCCTATTCAGAAGAAATTCCACCACCACAAATTCTCAAGAAATTCTGGCTCAGTTCTTGATTCTCTCTTCTGTAGCTGCTCTACCACCAGATGCTGGTCCCAAGAAATTCTGACTATCTCTCTGGGGCTTTTCTTATATACACAGCATTAGCTACTTCCTGTTTCAGCCAACCCCTTCCTATTACGCAGGAACAGGGGTTCTTACCTTCTGTTTCTTTCACAGAGTGTTGATCAATTAAGTACTAAGTACCTGCTTACTTGCCAATCCAAAGGGGTCAAATTACATTACCATTACACCCTGCAAAAATGGAGGATTTCATCTGAATATCAGAGTGTAACACTATTGGCAACTATAAATTCAGTTGATAATTTATTTGAGTGCTTTATCTGTCTTCAGCGTCTGTTCATGGGCTACTGTGACTTTCAGCACCTTTTCTTTGGGGTTAAATAAAACTATTCTGCATTTAATAATAAAAATAATAACTAGCATTTAAATAGAACTTTAAGATTTGCAAAGGGTTTTATAAATGTTATCTCATTTGACCCTCAGGACAACCCTGGGAAGTAGGTACGATTATTATCTCATGTTACAAATGGAGAAACTGAGGTAGACAGTTGTTAAGTGACTTGCTTAGGGTTACTAAGCTAAGAAGTATTTGAGGTTGGATTTGAACTCAGGACTTCTAGTCTCCAGGTCCAATATCCACTTTACCACTCTAATGAACATTTGTATGGGACAGAGGGAGTTAGGATCTCTATTAACCACCTTTGGAGAAAACTTGACACAAATTAAACCATGAATAGAGTAGGACTTTTTTTGATGCTTTCTTATATGGAGACAATTATCTAAACCAAAACTGGCACTCCTGAGTTCACTTCCAAGTATCAAACTCGGCTTATGTGAACTCAGAGAATTTGGGTCTCTGGACAAACTGGTTACACTTACATATTATCTCTCTGGCAAACTATGTTCTCATAAACAGTACTGAACTTTTTAAAAAAGGAATTATGGAATAATTGATGATGAAAAAACATATCTATCTAAATATTATGTGGGATATTCTATGATAATTTTTGACTTTTAACTATTTAATTCAGGATAAATAGGGGTACTTATATAGGATGCATCTTAGTTTGTGCTTTCATTTTTACTTGTGTCCAGTAACAAAGAATAAATTTACAAGAAGATAATTCTACAGAGTCCTTGTGGGAATTCACTCAGAAGCAGCTTGATTTTACTTTTGCTCCATTTCATTTTATTTTTTTTTTCTTCACCTCTGCTTGGATAACCAAAAACAATATCAACCATTAGCATTTTTATCCCCTTAAGCATCAACCTGTCAGAATGATAACAATATTTTGCACTTCTGGAATGCCTTTCACCAAAGGAATTTTACATGTTTTCTAAACAATAATTAATTAAGTCTCACAAACCTCAAGTGAGGAAGGGAAATGTTATCTCTGTATTTGAGAATACAAATGTTGAATACTCTTTCATATGATATGGGTTAATTCATAATGTTCATGCAGGTGTTCAAATGGTTACTGTCATATATTTTCATTCCCAAGTTCTTTTTGTAAAAAATTTGTCATTGCAAATCTAGAAAGGATTCCTTTAAAATGATCATTAATTTTTCCAAAGATGATCTTCCAGTGACAAAGACATTAAAAGGCAAACAGAGTCATTGTTCACAGTATATAAAGAGACCATCAAAATCACTTTCTATTGGTTCTTCAGTGGCATTGTCTTATCTCTATAATTGGAATCCATATCTATACTACTAAATCAAAAACATTTGAAACATTCTCCAGATTCAATTTTTTCATGCAAAACTATTAGGAACAAGGTTAACAGGTGTATTAGCATTTTCACATCTTGTAAGAGTGGGATTGGGTTCAGTGCTTCCACCAAATTCTATAGGACAGGGGTAGAAAGGAATTCCCATTGGGAGGGTAGAATTAAGGAAAGAGCTCAACTCCATAAGCCCTATGAAGTGAACGATTCATTTCATAATATTTCTCTTTGATTCTAGTCCCATTCATTTTTTGAGTTTTGATTTCTTGACTTCCAGGAATTTATCATATTCATCTTTACATGTTTCTCTGAATTCTTCTTCTCTGCCATTTGTACAGTATAATAGTATTCCATTGTATTCATGCACTGACATTCATACAACCATTTTCTGCTTATTGGGCACAGACTTGTTTGAATACATTCTTGTTTTCCAGAACAAAAAGTGACACAATGAATATTTTTGCATGCATATATACGACCTTTCTTTCTGTGTCTAGTGGTAGAGCCTATCAATTGCTAGTGACTTTTTTCTTTTACATAATTTCAAATTTTCTGGAATGGTTGATCTTTTTATTTATTTTCCTCTGCCTAAATCTTTTTTTTTGCTTTTTGGAGGGGGGAAGGCAAGGCAATTGGGGTTAAGTGACTTGCCCAAGGTCACATGGCTAGTACTTGTTAAGTGTCTGAGGTTGAACTCAGGTCCTTTTGACTCCAGGGTTGGTACTCTATTGACTGTGCCACCTAGCTGCCCCCCCCCACTTGTGTAAATCTTTTTACTGACTTTCTTTTGCAAGTAAATGGATGAAGCAACTTAATTTCCCCAGGTGGATCAGATTGGGAGCATATTAAAAGTTCGGGGTGGGAGGAGGGCACAGACATACACCTGTAGAAGAATTGAATATTTTTAAGAAAATTAAGAATTTTCCTTTGTACCAAATAGTATTCCAGGGACTATGATGAAGAATACATTCCTGACAGAATGATTAGAGTCTGAGATGAAGGAATCAATATCTCCTTTTATTTTATTTTATTTTTTTGGGTGGGCAGGAAGGAGCCTCCTTGGTGGATATAGGATTCCAAGGAAGAAGGTAGGAGAAACTTGGATGAGAATGATTCCTTGACTTGGGACATGTACCTTTAAAAGTAGCAATGAGTGCATTAATAGTAAAATAAATAGTAAAATATTAGTAAAAAAAAATTAAAATAGTAAAATAAATAGTAAAATAAAGAACATGTGGGTAATTAAAGAAAAACATATAAAAAGATTTGAAGGATACAGCATAGACTCAGTTGCCACTATATATATTTGAAAAAGTACTCTAAGTTTAATTTCTACTTACATGTTAAACACTCAGAATTAAATAAGAAATATTTATTGGAAAGATTTATCTTCTTAATTCATTGCTTTAATTTAGATTAATTTCAATATAGCAAACATTCCTGAAGCAGTGAAATGACTAAGGTAAGCTGCAGACAAATGGCCCACTAGTGGCAGCTAGGTGGGGCAGGTGATAGAACACTGGACCTGGAGTCTAAAAGTCAGGGATGATGGGAAGATCAAATGAGGTATAAGTATTTACTTATTTATATTAAGCATTATAAGTATTTAAAAGTATTTATCATAGTGTTGCGCATAGAAGGTATATGAACATGATTATTCCCTTCCCTTCCCAACTCTCCCCTTTCTCACAAGGGGTAGGAGTTGGTGGTGCTTTGCTCTGGACTCACATAGATCCAAATTTATTCTAGGAGCAGACATAACTCCATCATCCAGGAGAGGGGAGCATTCATCTTTCTCTCTCATAAACTTGTTTTTCATCTATACCAGAGTGAAACTCCAGGGAAATCACAAAAATTAAATTCCCAAATTATCATCTAAGGTTTCTCAAAAAGGGATGAACAATATCCTTTCTAGAAAAGTTACTCAATGTACAGTAAGAGTATCAGGTATTTATTTCCTTCACCACAGAAAACACTCAAAACATGACTCAAAAGCACACATGAACAAATAAAGAAAAATACAAAACAATAACCTATCAAATTATTATATTCTATTAAAGGCAAAGGCAACTTTCTGTAATGATTGAACAGATATTTCACATTTGCCTCAGTCAGATATTATCTAAACAGCTCACATTGTACATAGCTCCAGGTGTGTGTCCAGACAGGCTTGGACTTTCTTTTAATCTAGCTTTGGCTGTAAGCTTCTGATAGCAGCCATCTTTTCTTCCAAGAAACTTGCTATTATAAGAATCACCTCCCATTGGGCAGACGAAATCTAGAGCTCCTGAAACTTCAAACTTACAAGTTCACATCCCTGCTGAAAATATCCATTTCTCAGTGTTTCTGGTCACTGGCTTTTGTTCAGGTAATAGAATAGAAAGCAGACGAGGGCAGCTAGAGACTCTGATTTACCTTTGCAAACTCATATTCTTGTTGACTTGTTACTACATCTTTCAAATCACTCAGCCTCTAGGGACTGTGCTTTGGAGGACTTTGTCCAGTCAATTTAATAATTCATTCCATGTAGTTTAACTATCTTGATGTGTGATATCCTCACTGGGGGCATGGTGTGTTGTGTGTGTGTGTGTGCACCCGTGTGTGCATCCTGCATAAGATGTTACATAGACCACTCTGTCCAGGCAGACCTAGACTATGCTTCCAAGACTCCAACCTAACCATCTTCTTTATATATCTGCAGCCATGCATCATGCATAACCTCCCGTCATATTGTGAATTGCAAACCAAATCATTATGTTGCTTATCAAAAGGGCATATCAACCTATTCCTTCATAATCCTTGTGAACTACCCCAAATTATTATTCTTTTTTGAATGTTGTTCCCTTCTATGTGTTGGGTCACTGTATTAGAATATAAGCTCCTTGACTACAGGGTCTTTCTCACTTTTTTATATGTCCTCAGTGTATATCATCTCACTTGGTAAATAGTAAGTTCTTAAAAAAGACCTTTCTTTCATCCATTCATTCTTTCCTTTGGCTTGTGGGAGTAAGTAGCAGCAGCAGCAGCAGAAGCAGAAGCAGCAGCAGCAGCAGCAGCAGCAGCAGCAGTAGTAGTAGTAGTAGTAAGGAGATATGTAGCAAAAATAAATAGGGGTTAATAAGATATGATGAATACATCAGAGAGTTAAAGTACTAAGGTGGAAAAGATCATTTCAGAGAGAGAGAGGATCAGGGAAGAATTTGTTGAGAAAATGACATTTGAATTAGACTTTAATAAAAAGGCATGTATTTAACATACAGTGAGGGAAAGGAGGAACATGATTGGCCTAGGGGGAATAGCATTTGCTAAGATATAGAAAAAGGAAAGTTCAGAGGATGTTTAAACACAGAAAGAATTCTTCCCCCTCACTTAATAATATTTTATTTTTTCCAATTACATGTAAATATAGTTTTCACCATTTATTTTTATAAAATTTTTAGTTTGTTTTTTTCTTTCTACCTCCCTCCTTTCTCTCCTCCCCCAAGATAGCCAGCAATCTGATATAGACTATACTTGTACAATCCTATTAAACATATTTCCACATTAGTCATGTTGTGAAAGAAGGCTAAGAACAAAAGAGAAAACCATAAGAAGGAAAAAACCAAATAAAAAAAGAGAAAAGAATATGCTTACAGAAAGAATTCCAATTCACCTAAAGCTTAGATAACATAACCCAAGGGAAGGAACGTGTTGTCTTATGGCCTCGTGTGGCCCTCTAGGTCCTCAAGTGTGGCCTTTTGACTAAGTCTAAGTTTTACAGAACAAATCATCTTAATAAAAGGATTTGTTCTGTAAAACTTTGACTCGGTTAAAAGGCCACACCCAAGGACCTAGAATGTCATATGTAGTCACAAGGCTGCAGGTTCCCCACCCTGATATAGTTGATAATATTGTATGAAAAGCTAAAAATGTAGTTTAGAATATCAAGGGCCTTGAATGTCAGGAAAATAATCTTGCACTTTATTTCTTAGAGAGTGAGAGCCACTGAAAATATTTTAAACAGAGGGTTTGACACAACCAAGATTAAAGAAGTTTAAGAGATATTTTGCTTAAGGGAGATAAATTTGGAGATGCCACAAAGGATGGGTTGGAGGGAGAAGAGTTGATAATGAGAGCTATATTAGGGTAGAAACATTGAGGATAGAAATGATTAGGCACATGGGAGAAATATGAAATATAAAAATGATTGACTCTTGGTCCTAGATAGAATACACCTAACAAAAAGTCAGTAAAAATCAATTTGCATAGAATCTTACAAATGTAATTAAGAAAGGTAGAGAGTGAAAACCAATAACATAGGTCTGCTAAACTTAGTATTACAAAGTGACCCAGGTATGAGTACACATACACTACTGTACTAATAATTATGACAGCATAAAACTGACACAAACATAAAATTTAAAAGGATGTGATAAAGATGAAATTATATTGGATTCTAGAGTCAATAGGGAGCCATTGGAACTTATTGAGTAGATGAATGATCTAGTTAGAGCTATAATCACTTTGGCAGCTGTGTGGAGTTAGGAAGACCAGTTAAGAGACTATGGTAATAGTACAGGCAAGAGGTGATAAAAGTTTCATCTAATGTAGTTTCCATGAACACAGTCATGAAACACAGAGAGAGAGAGAAAAGAAGAAGAAGAAGAAGAAGAAGAAGAAGAAGAAGAAGAAGAAGAAGAAGAAGAAGAAGAAGAAGAAGAAGAAGAAGAAGAAGAAGAAG
>NW_027185809.1:42271487-42273670 GCF_028583685.1 Petaurus breviceps papuanus
AGAAGAAGAAGAAGAAGAAGAAGAAGAAGAAGAAGAAGAAGAAGAAGGAGAAGAAGGAGAGGGAGAGGAGAACTGAGTTGCCCACCTGGCTATAGATGTATAGATGAATATATGTGGTATAGGCACATACACAATTTTATTTTAATTTCCTTCCTGCATGCTATAGTCTAATTAAATTTGTTCTACTTACTGTTCTACACATGACCTTCCATTTCCCATAACTGTTCTTTTGCACAGTCTGTCTCTTGTGTCTAAAAAGTATTCCCTTCTTGATCCCACCACTTAAAATCCTGTTTCCTTCAAAACTCAACCATCATTCTCCTTTTTCATGGGGAACTTTCTAGATTCTCCTCTGCTGCTAATATTACCTTTCTCTGAAATGACTATTTATTCCTTTAATATATATTTTGCAAATATTCATATGCATGTCATGTCCTCTTATAGAATGAAATCTTCAGGGAAAGGATGATTTCACTTTTTTTTTAATCCCCAGTGGCTAACACAATGTCTGTGACACTGTAGGTATTTAACAAATACTTATTGACTGCTTTATTGTCACCAACAAAAATAACCCCAGCTGAGTCATTTATGGGGGATTTGTAAATGTTAAATAAAGTCTGAATGTTCCTTTAATCTTAAACTATATTTCTATGATAAAGAAGAGGAAGTGACCAAAAGGTCCAATTGTCCGATCTCCTGAACATTGGGACCGTCTTAATTAGCTAGGGAAAAATTAGAGTGATTGGTTGTTTTCCCCCTCTTATTCCTTTCTTCTCTGCTTCTGGACAGAATCTCAATGAACCACTCTTCAGTTCTAATAATGTGATGAACAGTTCAGATTTTAGGGTCAAATTTCTCATTTGTAAGCAATGCTTGTGCTAACAACTGAATTGCTATGCATACAATACTGCAACAATTGTAAAGATCTTTTGTGAGGGAGGAGAGTTAATATAGATGAAGGCACAGTTGATAGAATTCCATAGACCTATTATATACATATCCTATATAGTTTAGCTTAGCTTCCTATGCATATGTAGAATACATTAGATCCTGCTTTAAGCCAGACTATGTTATTGAGGGTGGGAGGAGAGATTATAAGGCATTTACAAGAGAATAGAAATAAAGTATTTAGAGGTTCCATACTGTGAAAGTGATTATTGCTATTCTTTTTCCAGTTCCAGTGGTGAAGGATATTATCTTAAGAACATCTGAAGATTTTAACTGTGAAGAAATTGCTGCCCTGGGAATGATAGGCATCTCTGGGAAGTTGTACTGAACCAGGTTGGAAGCTTCAAGGTAAATAGTCAGAAGGAAGGAAACATATTGATTGGATCTGGTGAATGAACCTGAGTAAGAAGGGAGATAAAATTTGGTGTGAAATGGCTCTCTTTAAAATCATGAACAATAGATGTGAGTGCTAAGATCAAATGACTGGTAGAATAAGGAAAAGACAATGTTAGGCCTCAGTATGTACCACTCCCATGCATATATTCATTGGATAATAGAAGAATCCCTCTCAGTTCTTTATTCCATTTGCAGTGGTTGTGTTGTTTTCAACAAAACTCATTCACTATTCCTGAGAATAGAGCCATACCCTTGTTTGTAAGAATAGTGCAGTCGCCTGATTTTCACTGTTCAACAGATTAGCAAATGCTCCTGGGTAAAACTGCTTATTGTCTCTTAACTGCTACAGTAAATGGCAAGCCATAAAATGAGATATTTAAATTGCATTTTGAATGCAAATCTTACTTTGTGCCATAAACTTTTTGAAACACTGATGTTATTTATGGCACATAGTTAAGCATACCTGGTTCTGGGCAAAATGTGGATTTTATAGGATTTTTTAAAGCTCTGATTAAAAAGTTATCTCCTTAGTTTTGGAAGCCATTTATTTGTGAGGGAAAAATAAAATTCCCAATAAAAAAAGAGTAATTGTCAGTACTTGAAGAGACATTTTTAATATTACATAAACCAAAGAAGCACTGTGATATAGTGCATGTAGTGCTGAACTTGGAGTTGGGATGTCCTGGGTTCAGATCCTAACTCTGACACTAGCTACCGTGTTTCCCCGATAATAAGACCTATCCCGAAAATAAGCCCTCCCCGTACTGTGTAAGATTCCTCTAAAATAAGCCCTCCCCCGAAAATAAGCCCTATTGAGATTGCTACTGTAGTGAAGGTGA
>NW_027185809.1:42274070-42323432 GCF_028583685.1 Petaurus breviceps papuanus
GCTCCGAGCTGCATCCAATCAGAGCTGCAGCAGTGAGCGCGTCATCCTGTTCTTCCCCAGTGATTTGCTTATTGAATAAAGGTACATTTTTTTGTTCACATTTACCTGTTTATTAAAATTGCTGTCAATGTTCATTAAAATAAGCCCTCCCCTGAAAATAAGCCCTCTGGTGTTTTTCTGTCCAGAAAAATAATAAGACAGTGTCTTATTATCGGGGAAACACGGTATGTGACCATGGTCAAGCTTCTTAAGTTGCTTTCTGAGATTGAGGTGACTCTCTTAATAATATTAAATTACAAATGAAAAATTAGTTCCAATATGGAAAAATCACATTAATGCATCTATATAAGGTAAGTTTAAAGTAATCTCAATTTTTTTTCTTTACCATTAAGTTTTCTTGGTTGAACAGTCATATCAATCAACAAGCATTATTCATTTGTTTAATATAGATACATACATATACACACATATGTTGTAATGGTAAGAGAATTAGATCTTCTCTGCCTCTTAATAGACCTAGGGAATTTGAAGATCTTCCCTGCCACTTAATGGGCCTGACTTGAAGCATAACAAAAGAAGCTTGCTTAGGAGGCTTGTTTTTTCAGGAAGGCACACCTTTTGTTACATTGTAATTAGGCATTGAGTCACAAAGGTTGTGATGTTCTCTGACCCTGGAGAAGGCTATATATACACCTCTGATGTGAGGTTTTGCTTTGGGGCTCACTTATGGGAAGACTTGTGTGATTTGGCCAGATGAGACTCTGGGCAGCCATTGAGTCCCCTGGCTTTGAAAATCCAGATGTTGGTGCTTCTCTCTGTGGTAACTAACACTATATGTATGTAATGGACAGACAGCTAGAAGCCTTGTCTGTTGGTCTGTTGAACACTGTTATTTTCTCTGCATTTTTTGTTTCTTTGTAATTTCCGTTTGTATTTTCTGAAGTTCATTGTGCTGACATTTCCCCCTGGACTGTGAATATGATATATGTGTATATATATATATATATATAATGTATGTATGTATGTATGCATGTATGTACACACATATTTGATTAAAGTATGATTGTTGACCCTATTTTGAGTTGCTTTCCTTTGGAAAAGCAGAAAGAACCTGTGCTAGCAGCCATCCTGTGAATGCTAGGGGGCTTTCTGATACATATGTAAATCCATATCCTTCTATTTGTGAGTTTCTTTCTCTGGAATTGGGTAGCATCTTCCTTCATAAGTCTAAGTCTTTATGTGTTTTTCTAAAATCAACCAGCTCATCATCTTTATAGTATTCTATTACAATCATGTACCACAACCTGTTTAGCCATTCCCCAATTGAAAGGCATCTATCCTTTTAACTAATCTGACAGGTGTAAGATGAAATTTCAAAGCTGTTTTTCATTTACATTGCTTTAATCAATAATGATTTAGAGTATTTTTATATGACTATATATAGTTTTGATTTCCTCACTGAAAAACTGCCTGTTCATATCATTTGACCATTTATCAATTGGGAAATGAGCAAGTGTTATTTATTCTGTATCTTTGGAAATAACTGGGCTAGATGCTGTCGGGGAGAGAAGGATAAGACACCATCCATGCTTTCAAAGATCCTAGAGTCTGAAGGAGTGGACTGAGGGATTGCACATTTCATTTCCCTTCTGTGAAGAACTCTCCAAACTAGGGAATCCTTTTTAACAACGCAGCTTATCATCTATTCTACAATTTAAAATCCTGGAGAATTTCTTAGAGCGCTGAAAGGTCATGTGACTTTCATAGCAACAGATAGACAGTATGTATCAGAAACACAGCTTGAATCTAGGTCTTCCTGACTTGGTGGTCAGGTCTCTACCCACTACTCCTCCACTTGCCTCACAATATGACATGAAAAGATGATTAAACTAAATTGAATTCAATAAACATCTATTAAGTACTTATTATATGAAAAAGTATGCTAAGAGCTGGGGATAAAAGGGCAAAAAATATAAAACAGTTCCTGTCCTTAAAGAGTTTGCATTATATTGGCAGTACTAATAATTGGCAATACAAGCCAGTATATGATATGTGCAATGGAATTAGGGTGGGGCGGTACAGGAAATAACAGGAAACAAAGGAGAAAGAACATTCTAATCTAGTCTGGTGAGGTTAAGGAAGGCTTCCTAGAGGTGGTGAGATGAGCTAGAAAGGTTCAAAGATTAAGGACAGTTATGGGTATTTACCATCATAGGTGGTAAATAGCAGAAGGCAGATTTCAGAAAGGAGGAAAAGTGTTAGCAAAGATACAGAGGTGGATATAAGTAGACCAACTAGCTTCACCCACAAACTGGGAATAGATGACAATAATGTGGGAAAAGATGTCTTTAAATATTCATATATGGTATGGATTTTCAGAAATATTTCTAATTTATAAATAACAAATATTAATTTGATTTAATTTGTAATTATGTACAGTATGCATATAATTAATTTTATATAATATTATTATAATTAATCATTTACCTCTTCATGCTTGGGATTTTCTCTCTTCTATGCCTCCTGACTTCCTTTACGTCCCAGTTAAAATCCCACCTACAACAGGAAACCTTTCCTAGCTCCTCTTAATTTTAGTGTCTTTCCTTTGTTGATTATCTCCAAAATTATTCTGTATATATGTCTTTTTAAAAAATACATAATTTACATGTAGTCTCACACATTAGATTGTGAGTTCCTTGAAAGCAGGAATTGTCTTTGTCCTTTCTTTGTATTCCTAGAGTTAAACTGCAGTAAATGGAAAATAGGGCGTGCATAATAATTGGTAATTGATTAGGTTCCTTCCTCATTGAAAAATTCATAGATCATAGATCAAAGTATTGTGAAAGAACTAATGCAAATTTCTCACTCAGAGATCAGAAGGGACAAGTTAAGTAATTCACTTGCCATTCCTTCTCTAAAGTCTTACTGATCCAAAATATTTTCATCTACTCCATCTTCTGCCAAGTGAATATAGGAGTGACCTATTGTGCATCCTAAAAGTGCAGAAAACTCATTTTCTAGGGATTGAATTTTGTCTCTGTTCCACCTTTCTATGGTTCAAATCAACCTGAGGAAGTAACAGGCCCAGATGAAACTATGTATACACATCTTGATTGTAGTATATCTATAGGCCTAACATTTCAGGAAGTTTTGAAGTCATTAAAGGCAGGGCATTTTTTCACCTTCTTTAAAAATCAAATTGATAAATTATGTTAATTTTACTGAGATTTTTGTTGTTGTTGTTTGTTTATTTCAGGTAATGGCTCTCTGAACAGGGAAGGGGAGTTATATTTGAAAAAGAAAGAAATCCAAAAACAAATATATCAATAATTTGTTTTGAAGATCTATATGAGTAAACTAGAGTAGAAAAAGCCCACACATTTGGGGAAAATTAAAATACAATATTACTCTTCAAATCGTTTACAGATTTTTCTGCAAAAGTAATTTTTCTGCAAAAGTAATTTTTCTAGGTTGGTATCTTGTTAGTTCCTCATCAAATGACCTTGTTTGTCACATGGCATTAGGAGTATTTCAGTTGAAATCCTACCTCTGATGCTTAATAGTCAGATGAACTTGACAAGTCTCAACCCCTTTTTATTTCAAGCAGGGGGAGAGAAGGAAATAAATATATATATACAGTACCTACTATGTGCAATACATTACTTACTATGTGTTATATAGTACCTACTGTGTGCTAAGCACATTTTAAAATGAATATTATCTCATTTGATCCCCATTACCACCATCATGATATAGACACTATTATCATTACCATTTTATAGATGAGGAAACTGAGGCAAACAGAGGTGAAATGACTTGCGCAGAGTCATTCAGCTAGTAAGTGTCTGAGGCAGGATTGATCTCCAGGTCTTGATGACCCTTAGACTAGTACTCTATCTATTGTATCACCAGCTACCTCAGCAAATGAGAATTTATATTCTAAGTGAAGAGTTCTTAACCTTAGGTCTTAATCTGATTTTTAAACAATATTTTGATAACTATATTTCAATATAGTTGTGTTTTGGGGTAATTTTATGTCTTTTGTTTTGTGCATTTAAAAATGTTATTCTGAAAAGAGGTCCATACTTTTCTCCAGATTGCCAAAGACTTCCATGACACCAAAATTGTTAAGGACCCCTATTTAAGTCACAGTGAGGCTGCAAACTGTTTTAGTAGAAGGTATTTTCCACACAAAAATGCACAAATTCCTTGTTATTATACATGTTTATTTTTACAATAATTATGTTTTCAGAAAAAAGTTTGAGCAAGAAAGAAGTCTCTAAATTCAACAAATATAATTTTTGCAATTTAGAACTTAATCTAATTATTTTCCTTTCAGATGTAAGACTATTAATAGTTTCTCTTCCATCTAATGTTTCATTCTTATAATTTACATGAACTTAAAAAATATAGCTTTTACTATGGCATTCCCCCTTCCCAATTTCCACATTTTAAAAATGAGAATGCCTTCTCATAATCAGCAGAAGTACAATAATAGGATTTGCAATTAGACATTGGTGGTAGAGATTATATAATCTAAGCCAATCATTTTATTTTCCAATGTGGAAATTTTGTCTCAAAGGGGTAAAGTGACTTACTTGTATTTGATTCAAGTACCAGTATCAGAATTTCAACCTAAGTCCTATAAAAAAAATCCAATGTTCAAACATTTGAGTCAGTAGAGTAAAATGCATTCTTAAATTTATTTCTATATAAAAATACCAGATTCATTGAGAGGTGTGACAACCAGCTATGTCTGACTGCTGTTATCAGCTCCATTTCCTGGATCCAGAGCTCCTTCTTTGATGCTACCATGGCAGTTTGCCTCCATAGCTATCTGATGACATCTTCTGCCACTGTTATTTGCTTCTGGAACTGCCATTTTTATTTTCTCTGAAGCATCATTACTCTTTTAGAGTGACATCAATCATGACCAACATGCCCTGGGTCTATTCAACATATTCTCAGGCTTATTGTAAGTCAGCCTAAGAGCACTAACTTGGTGGGTTCCATAACAGTGCCACTCAGCCAACTATGTGGCTCTTTTTGGCTTGCACCTTTCAACTGGGTCTCAGAGACTTCTTAATGTAAGGTAAGTTAGTTCTCATGAATTATTTTGACTTTTTTCTTCCTCTGGGGGCAGGGAAGATTTATCCCCCTTCTCATTTCCCCTACACACCATCATCACCTTATAATGAATATGAGATAAAAAATACACCCCCATTTCATTTGTTCTTTAATTTCTGGTCGTGTCCTTTACTAATTAGCATCTAGATATGGGTTTTTAAAAGTTTCTTTTAAGCCTCTAGAAACAGCTAGTTGGCACAGTGAATAGAGTGCTGGGCCTGGAGTTAAGAAGATTTGAGTTGAAATTTGGTCTCAGATACTGTCTGTATGGTGTCATGGAGAGGTAGATACAACTGAAAAATGACTCAACAACAAAAAGGGCACAGTTCCTGGTACATAGTAAGCTCTATTTAAATGTTAGCTACTTTTAGCCATTAAGAAGCTCTCAGAAACACTGGAGACAGACAAGACATATTAGACATATTACACATATCTTCTGGAAGAGCTCTCTGCCCCTTCCCATGACCATAGATAAAAGGTAATAGAGGTGGTCAGTTCTTATTAGGAAAAACTGCACTATTTCCCAAGAAAATCTGGAGTGTGTGAGTGCTAAAAGCAACTTTTCATAAATACTTACAAAATATAGCAGGCTAACAGAACTCTGTGGTCTTCAATAACCATGTATCAGGTCTGCACATTCTTTTTTTTTTTTTTTTAAAGCAATCGGGGTTAAGTAACTTGCTCAAGGTTACATAGCCAGTTATTTCTGGGTGCGGTGCTAAGTATCTGAGCCCAGATTTGATCCCCAGGTCATCCTGACACTGGAGCCGGTGCTCTTACTTGCTGTGCTACCTGGCCGTCCCAAGGTCTGCACATTCTTGAGGAGTTTTAAGAAAAAAAAAATCAAGTCAGACTTTCATAGAAGCAGACCCCAAACTCTTTTGAGCTCTTAAAAGGAACTCATTTCTATCACCAAGCTGGGTTTTATTCACGGAGTAGAAAGGAGGGGAACAGTGGAAGTGGGGGAGGACAAATCAACCCACTTTTACATTATATGACTTAGGTAATGTCTACTTTCTTTGTGGTGGGCTGATGAGAGTTAGGAAAATAGAAGTTTCTTGGGCCTTAAAGGGAGAGGAGATACCTTTTGGAGGAAGAGAACAAGTATTGAAAAGTAGAAGGAACAATTGGAGAGATCTAATGCAAACTTTGAAGACTTTACAATTTTACTTTGTATCATGTCTTACCTTCATTTATGATGTACATTATGTAAAGCCTGTCATGTCCTCCTTGTTCCACTCTGGAGAATTATGGATAAAAAGAGTACGAATGTTTAATTTTGATTCTGTATGTGAGCTGTAGTACAACATAAATAAATTTTAGGCCCTACTCTAAGAGAGGATAACTTTTTTTTTCTTCCTAGGAAATTGAGGATCTGATTAGTTCCTAGACCCTAAATAATATCCTTTTCTAAATTTGTGCAGTGCATATGCAAATATCACTTTATAAAAAGTATGGTAAAGGTCAATAGTGGGGTATTGTTCCCCCAGGCCTATAATTTCATCTCCCCATTAAAATATCATTTTAAATGAAAAAAAAAAAAGAAAAACACCTTCCAGCCTGAAGAAATTTATCGTTATGATGGAGCAGTCTCTAAATATTTCTTAGTATTTAACAACATATGTGTGCACAGAGGTGTTTATATATTCAGTCTATTTAAGGAAAGATTGAATGCCCTTTGGGGGTAAATACTGACCTTGAACTTCCTCTTAGTTTATATTTCTGCTCCAGGTTAATATTTTGTAGCATGCACTTATAAAATCATATATAAAGAATTTTGGTTTATGCTATATTTTGGATAAAAGCTAACATCATTTTTAATAAAATTTATTTCTCAGATACTTTTATTTGTGATTACACAACTCAATGATTAAATAAATGTAGAGAAGTTAATAAGGACTGAAGATAAAAAATGGAGACATACCTTCTCACTTTCTCCTTTGGGGATTGATTAATTTCGTAGTTCACTATACCTACTGTACCTTCCCCCTCCCAATACAAAACAAAACAAAATCCTAAAATTGAAAACAGAAAAACAATCAAATAACACTGGGGAGGAGGAATACTTTGACCTAAGGCTAGACTTGAAGTGGACTCGGAGCTGAAAGAAGAATCCTGAATTCTTTCTAACATGTTTTATCTTTGAAATGAATTCTGTAAGTATAATTAATGTTGGTGTGTGACTGTGTGTATGTGTGTGTGTGTGTGACTTGGGGGAATTAGAGTTAGTGTTTGACATGTTGGTTTAGGGATCATTCATGGAATGGATTTGCAGATCACATACTGAAAAAGGTAATCATACGACCCTGAAAATGGCAACTTCTGTATTTGGTGTCTGACCTCTACCATCAGAATATACACACTCATTGAGAGTAGAGATCATTTAATTTCTTGTTTTTCTATCCTCAGGATCTAGCACACTACAAATACTTATTAATAGGAGGGTTTGTCTCCTCTCCTTTCCTTTTGCCACAAAGATGGACAATAATGACAAGTGAAACAATTAACTCTATCTACATCCTTTGCGTTCAACCTTGTGAAAAAAACCAAACAAAACTAAAACAAGAAATCTCACCACTGATGTAAATAACTTAAGTTTACATAGATTAGCTTTAAATAACATAGGTTCAAATTTTCTTTTTGGGTAGGAGAGAGACAGAGAGATACAGAGACAGAGAGAGGCATTGACTAAGCACTTCCTGGGTATGAGGTCCTGTGTATCTTCCTACATGATAGGAAATTGGAGAGTAATTTGCAGGCAAAATATCTGAATTCAAATTCAAATCTCGTCTGCTAGGTACTCTGTGTGGACTTGCGCATTTCAGTTCATGTCTCTTGACTTTGATCTCCTTATCAATCAAAATTAAAAAAAAGTTTGTACCATAACTTCCAGGTCTGACTCTGTTTCTATGACCCACTAATCTATATTCCTATGAGAATTTATACAGCTGTTCTATAAAGACATTATCAATCTCTCTATCTACCTACCTACGAGGTGACTTTTTATAAGATCACAGATCAACCAAACTTATATTACTGTTTTATCAGAACTTTTCATATTTTGGGATGTGTGACCTAGCTGTGTGACCTCAGGCAAGTTACCCAACCTTTTTGAGGATCTTTCATCATTATTAAATGACTGAATTAAATAGTTTCTCATATCTCTCTAGCAATAAAATTATCTGATTTTGTTGTCTATGATTGCAAAATAAACAGATATCTAGTATAGAGGGGTCACATCTTTTTTCTTGCCCTGCCATGCAATGCTATCTGTGGCTGATATTTATACCTATGATGACAGCTATCAGAATGGTCAATTTCTTCACTAATAGTTCACTTAATATAGCAATGTCATTAGTCATTGACTTGTAATGTATAGATAATAACATAAATCCATATAGTCAATAATTTTGTCCTAAAATGTCGATTATTACTCATTCACTGGATAGTTAAGCTATTTAACAACCTCATACTGGCTGTACATTATACCTGCACTTTAGCTCAGGAGAGATTTCTGAAAGTGTTCAGCTATGAGAGATAATCACATTTCTATTGATGCTATTATAGTGAATCACAATTGGATTTAACATAAAAGTTTTTAAGGCATAGATATTTCATATCAAACATTTCCAGGCAAATGGTGGTTCTTAAAAAGCCATTTCGTCATAAAACAATTTCTCTGTAAGTTAGGTTTATCCTCAGATGGATCAAGTGTTCTAATTCTAATTTTTCTTCTACTTAATCCTCATTTCTTCCCTAGGAATGAAGACATTTGTCAAACATATTAAAATATAGCCACATACAAGGAGTAATCTGGAAATGATTCTAGAACAGAATATATAGTTTAACTCAGGATAATTAAAATCTAGAGTGTTATATCTAGAAGGTTTTTGTTTTTGCTTTTTTTGTTTTGGGATATGTGAAGACTAGATCAGTGGTTTCATTTGTGCAGAGGAACTCCCACTATGTAAACATTAGAAACTTGCCTTTAATTTATAGTCTAAGGGAGTTACTGGGGATAGTAGGAGGTTAAATGGTTTTCCAGGGTTGTACCATTAGTATTAGTTAAAGGCAGGACTTGAACAGAGATTTTTCTGCCTCTAAGGGAAGATACCTTTTCACTTTGTCACATCCCATCTCTGAAATAGAGCTTAAAGAGATTACATAATTCAGGATTGTGTTGGCATCAGCTCTTACTAGCTCCTCTAGAGAGATGATTGTAAAACTTCTGTGTGAAATTTATACTTCAGAAAGTGGCAAACACTATAAATCAGGACTTGATTTATTGTTTTGTTGATTGTCTGAGACTCTAGAAATAACTGATGGAGAAAATGCTAATAATGTGGATTAAACTTAAAAATGTGTGGCACATACTTTTTTTCTTTGAAAGTTGGTTCGTCCTTTTATTCTGAAAAGTTCAATATGTTACCATTCAATTAAACAACATTAATTAAGAACCTCCTAGATGTGGGCACAATGGTAGGCAGTAGGTATATAAGATAAAAAATGGCAAAGTTCCTTCCTTCAAGAAACTTACAATCTAGTGGTGAGGAAAAAAAGTGCAGATACATATAATACAACTTAGAACATGGTTAAGTGCATAGAAGAGGTTGGAGTGGTATGAGAGATTCAAGGATGCATTTCACTCAAAGATAAAACATATTAGAGAGAATGTAGGATGCTTCCTTCAGCTCTGAGTCCACTTCAAGCCTAGCCTTAGGTCAAAGTACTTCTCATCCCTAGTACTGTTTGATTGTTTTATGGTTTTCAATTTTAGTATTTTGTTTTGTTTTGTATTGGGAGGGGGGAGGTATAGTAGATATAGTGAACTACTGAATTAATCTATCCCCAAAGGAGAAAGTGAGAAGGTATGTCTCCATTTTATCTTTAGTCCTTATTACCTTCTCTATATTTATTTAATCATTGAGTTATGGGATCACAAATAAAAGTATCTGAGAAACAAACTATTAAAATGATGAATTTTAGATATAGGGATCAAAGTTGGCTTGAGTAGGAGATAGTACCTAAACTGTGCTTTGATGGTATTTCAATGGTGATGGGGGAGATGTGGAGTGAATTTGTCTTCCATATGAGAAAAGATGTGCTAAAAAAAAAAAAACAGAGGCAAGGGAGCAGATATTGCTTGATACCTCGTATCAGACATACATATGTCTTTGTTTTCTCAGATTTATTAGGTTGAAAAGTCTCTGAAGGCAAGTATTAAGCTATTTTAAATTCTCATATCCTTAATGTCTAACAGTGACTTAGGGAACAAAAGGTATTTAATAAATATTTGTTTAAATAAGCAAAATTGGATTGAAGAGGTCTTCAGTGGGGTAATTTACAGATTTGTTCTTGGTTCTATGATTAAAATATAGAATATAGAATAAATATGTCTAATATTTTTATCATAGACTTTGATAAAGGTAGAGGTGATGTAATAGCAAGCACCCTAGCATACCCAGAATAACTGCTAGCACAGGATCTGAGATTTACTTTTCTAAAAGAAACCAACTCAAAAAGGGTTAACAATCTCAGTATAAACAGATACATATCATTTACCTAGTTTAGGGGGAAAAGTCAGCACACTTAACTCCAGAGAATACAAACAGATGTTACAAGCAGACAAAAAATTCAGACAGAGAAAATAACATATTTCGTCAGACCAACAAACAGGACTTCTAGCTGTCTGATCACTACCGCATATGTAGTTAGCTACCTGAGAGAGAAGAACCAACATCTGGGTTTTCAAAGCTGGGGGAACTTAACGGCTGCCCTGAGCCTCATCTGGCCAAATCATACAACTCTTCCCATAAGGGAGACCCAAAGCAAAAACTCACCTCAGAGATAAATATAGCCGGATGCAAAGAACAAACCTCCTGACCCACTTATCTACAAAGTAACAAAAGTTGTGCCTTCCTGAAAAAACAAGCCTTCTTCAAGCAAACTTCTCCTGTGTTCTCTGCTCCACCCTTCAGCAAACTCTTCCCACACAGACTCCATAAGACCACATACAGCCTATTAGGGGGCAGATTATATTTTCTTTTTTTTAATCAAATGCTTTATTAACTTCTATTTTACATCATTCATTTCCGCAAGATTTTGAGTTACAAATTTTCTCCCCATTTTTCCCCTACCCACCACCCCAAAATAGCAATCCCACTGGATATCTCCTCCTCCAATCTTCTCTCTTCCATATTTTCTCCCATACCACCTTCGACTTTCCAGTAGGGCATGGTGGAACTCTATGCCCCAGAGCCTGTATATCTTATTTCCCAGTTACATGTAAAATGATATTGATAATAGCATATATATATTAATATTTGATTTAAAAACTTTGAATTCCAGATTCATTCATTCACTCCCTTGTCACCCACCCTTACTGGGAAGATAAGCAATTCAATATAGGTTGTACATGTGTAGCTATGTAAAACATTTCCATAAGGGATACATTGTAAAAGACTAACTGTATTTCCCTCCTTCCTATCCCTCCTCCCACTTTTTCTATTCTCTACTTTGATCCTGTCCCTTTTCAAAAGTGGGTGCTTCCAACTTCCCTCCCCAACAGCCTGCCCTCCCTTCCATCTTCCCCCTCTCATCCCTTTCCCCCCTACTCTCCTGTAGGGTAAGATACCCTACTGAGTGTGTATGTCATTCCTTCCCTAAGCCAAATTCAATGAGAATAAGTTCGACCCATTCCCTTTTGACTTTCTTTTCTTCCCCTCCACTCTAACCATTTTCCCTTGCCTCTTCTATATGAGATAGTTTAACCCCATTCTGTCTCTCCCCATCTCCTCTCATTATATTCCTCTCTCACCTCTTCATTTAACCTTTTATGTATCATCCCTTCCCATTAAATTGGTCCTATGTCCTTTATCTATGTATACATGTACATATATATATACACACATTAACATATGTTTTCATAGACCCATATACCCTCCTATATAGACATGTATGATACATATATATGTACACATATAAACATATATATACACACATATAAAAAAATAAATATACACACACATTTCTATTCCCTACAACTATTGTCATATTGAGAAAATTTTCATAAGTCACAATTATCGTTTTTTCCATGTAGGAATGTAAATAGTTCAACTTTGAAAAGTTCCTTATGATTTCTTTTCTCTGTTTACCTTCTCATGTTTCTCTTGCTTCTTGTACCTGAATGTCAAATTTTCTATTCAACTCAGGTTTTTTCCTCAAGAATGATTGAAAGGGGCGGCCAAGTAGCACAGCGAATAAGAGCACCGGCTCCAGTGTTGGGCCGACCTGGGGATCGAATCCAGGCTCAGACACTTAGCATCCACCGAGAAACACCTGGCCAGGTAACCTTGAGCAAGTTACTTAACCCCAATTGCTTAGGGGCGGCCAGGTGGCTCAGCAAGTAAGAGCACAGGCTCCAGTGTCAGGAAGACCTGGGGATCAAATCCGGGCTCTGATACTTACCCCAGAAATAACTGGCCATGTAACCTTCAGCAAGTTACTTAACCCCGATTGCTTTTAAAAAAAAAAAAGAATGATTGAAAGTCCTCTATTCCACTGAAAGACTATATTTTCCCCTGAAGCATGATACTCAGTTTTGCTGGGTAGGTGATTCTTGGTTTTAATCCCAGCTCCTTTGAACTCCAGAATATCATATTCTAAGCCCTTTGATCCCTCAGTGTAGAAGCTGCCAGATCCTTGATTGTGTTTTCATAATATTCAAATTGTTTCTTCCTGGCTACTTGTAATATTTTCTCCTTGATCTGGGAATTCTGGAACTTGGCTATAATATTCCTAGGAGTTTTCTTTTTGGAATCTTTTTCAGGAGGTGATTTGTAGATTCTTTCAGTCTCTTTTTTGCCCTCTGGTTCTAAAACATCAGGGCAATTTTCTTTGATAATTTCTTGAAGGATGATTTCTAATTTCTTTTTTTGATGATGGTTTTCAGGTAGTCCAATAATTTTTAAATTATCTCTCCTGGATCTATTTCTAGGTCAGTGGTTTTCCCAATGAGATATTTCACATTGCCTTCTACTTCTTCATTTGTTTGGATGTATTTAATAGTATCTTGATTTCTCATAAAGTCACTAGCTTCCCTTTGCTCCAGTCTAATTCTGAAGGAATTATCCTCTGCAGTGAGCTTTTGAGATTCTTTTTCTATCTGGCAAATTCATATTTTAAGGCATTTTTCTCCTCACTGGCTTTTTGAGCCTTTTTTGCCTTTTGAGTTAGTCTATTTTTTAAGGTGTTATTTTCTTCAGTCAATTTGATGACTCTTATTTCATAATTTTCTTTCATCATTCTCATTTCTCTTCCCATTTTTTCCTCCACTTCTCTTATTTGGTTTTCAAAATCCTTTTTCAGCTCCTCTATGACCTGTAACCAGCTCGTATTTTCCTTTGAAGCTTTTGGTGCAGGAGTTCTGACTTTGCTATCTTCCTTCTATTCCATGCTTTGATCCTTTTTTTTCCCCCAAATAGGAGTGTAAATTTGGATTGCTCTGCTTCCTTTGCTTCCTTTGCCCTGCTCATGTTGCCATTCAATTACTTGATTTTTGATCTTTTTGCCACAGTGGGACTCTGCTACCAGACAGCGGAGCTTCATCCCAGTTGCTGTGGTTTTCTCAACTGCCAAAAGTACTAGTTTCATGCCCTCTCTGAAGCCTCCACATGTTCTGGCAAGCTGGTAACACACCCCAGGACCTGCACCCTAGACCACAATCCAGATCCAAGCAGGTTAAAGCAAGAACAATTACCCCTCAGACTGGTCACTTGGTCCCCCTACAATCTACAGGCCAGAAGCTAAAGCTGCCACATGGCAGTGGGTACACGGGCACAGTGCCTTAGTGGCTTCTCCCTATAGGGGTTAAAGGCCAACCACACTCCCAAACTACTGGATCCCAAACTCCACACTGTACTGACCTCTCACTTTGTCCTTAGTATCTATGGGTTGATAATTCTGTAAACTGCCACAGCTTCTGGTGATCTAAAGTCCCTCCAGCTGGAGGCTGGTCAGCCCATCCTGAGGCTAAAACCTTGATTGGCACAGGGCTGGGGTTGGCTTCCAGAGCACTATGCTAGACACTTCCTGCCAGCCTGCCTGGCTGTCCTCAGCAGGAGTTTAGCTTCTCTGTGTCATTTTGTGGGTTCTGTAGCTCCAAAGTTTGTTCAGAGTCACCTTTTACATGAATTGGAGGAGGTGGGAGCCGGAGCTGCAAGGAAATCCTGTTTCTATTCTGCCATCTTGACTCTGCCCCTCCAGAGTATATTTTCAAATCAGGGAAGGTCCTCAAATTCACTTAGGCTTATTAAGAGGCAGGGAACATCTTCAAATTACCATTACAGATGTTCTCCTCTAATTTAAAGAAGATAGAAAGTTCAGAAAGATAGCTAACAAACTACATTATAGAATCAGCACTCTGAAAGAGCTTACATTTTTTCATTTCAACAAAAAAAAGCCAAACATTTTTTCATTCCCTTCTTGCTCCTCACTGGAAACAAAGGAAAAAGGAAAAAAAACCAAACCAAAACAAAATTTGTAATAAAAAATACATAGTTAACAAAAACACATTCCCACATTGGTCATATCCAAAAAAAAAGTCTCACTCTGAAGCCTCAAAGCAGTCACTTCTTTGTTGGGAAGTGAGTAGCATGTTTTATCATTGGAAAAAAATGCCTTGATAAGCTAAAAGAGTGGGCCAAATCTAAAAAAAGGTGACATTTAATATGAATGTAATATCTTTCATGTTTATGTAAAATATTAACTTCACAAGTAAAATCAGCAGGTAAGGGAAGAGAAACTAGCTAGAAATTCATGGGAAACATATTTAGAGATTTTAGTGAACTAGTAGATTGATATTTCAACGTAAGTCAACTGTGATATGAAGGTCATAAAAGCTGTTACAATTTTAGACTGCATTAAGAACCACATCAGTAAGGAAAGTGTGATCATTCTATTGGTCAGAACACACCTGAAACATTGTTTTCAATTGTTGCTACCACATTTTAGGAAGGACATTGTTAAGCTTGGGAGTACCTAGGACAAGGAATCCAGAATGGTGAAAGGCGTTAAGATCATGACTTATGAGGATCAAGTGAAAAAATAGATATTTGACCTGAAAAAGAAAAGTTGGGTTTTGGAGTAAATAATAGCTGTCTAAGTATTTTGAAGGCTGTCTTCTGGAACAAGGAATGCATTTGTTCTGTTTGTCTAAAAGATTAGAAACAATAGTCAGAACTTGAAAAGGCAAACTGTGGTATGATGTAGGGAGAAGTCCTTCACTAATTTAGGCTATTACAAAATGGAATGAATTGAATCAATAGTTATTTCCTCTTCACCGGTGGTCTTCCATCGAAGACTGGACCATCATCAACATTTCTTACACCGTAGAAAAGTTTTCTTGAGGGAAAAGGTCAGGATAAAATGGTCTTTGTAGTTGCTTCTAATGCTGAGATTCTGTGGTTTATTTATTTTGATTCCTTGAACTGAAGATTCCTTTTTGGAGAAATGTTCTTGTTTTCTGTTTCTGTTTAGTTTTTATTAAAAAAATCCTTTAAAGCAACTGAAAGAAGATTCATATGCTGTCTTTAAGAAGTAAGAGTTAGAGTCAAAAGAACAAAAACAATACATACATCTTCTCCCACAGGAAAAATTAGTATTGGGAAATTGAGATTAAGAGATGCAGTAGTATTGAGAAATCAGTAGAAGCCACCTGTGTGGCTGTAAAATCCAAGGCATGCTTTTAAAAGAAAAGTGGAGGACTGAAGGTGTTCATAATATGGAAGAAAGCAATCTTGTGAATGGGTTAAGTTGGTTCTAGAATACATAACAGCATGGAAGAGTTTGTATCTATACCATTCCAACACAACCTCTATATTCAGATACAGAGCAGGCATTGTTAGAAAATTGAGTTGGTTCTATTCTGATGACCTCAGGACATACTTATAATAAAATTTTGCCTTAGTATTTTATATCTAAATCCCTCATATATATGTGCTTATATATATATATATATATATTAATTCATTCATTTTTATATATTCATTTCATTTCTCTCTCTCTCCTTTTCTCTTTCCCTCTCTCCCTCTCTCTCTCCCTCTTTCTCCATCTATCTTACCCAGACCTGTGATTTCTTTGGTCAAATAAACTTCCTCCACAGATAAATTTATTCTTTTCTAACAGCAAATCAAGGGGATTGTATACTTAGAGTTGGTGATCTGCTCATAGTCATATTCCTAGCATGTTTTTCATGTATTAAAGGTTTAGAGAACTTACTGGAGAAGAACTGAGAGGCCAATCCCCTAACTGGGGCTTCTGTCCAACCCCCTAACTGGGAACCTCTAAGATGAAGAAACTAAAGTCCAGAGGAATTAAAAGTCTTACCCAAGGCCATACAAGTGACGCTTGTTTCCACTCACACACACACACACACACACACACACACACACACACTCAACATTCAAGCAAAACTGACCTACTTGCTCTTCCTTCCCCTTACACAATATTTCATCTCTCCTACCTCTTTTCCTTTATATAGTTTGTCCTCCATGCATATAATAGTCTCCCTCTTCACCTCTACCTCTCAAAACCCTTAATTATTCTCTTTACAAGACTCAGTTCAATGTCACCTCCTTCAAGAAGCTATTCTTACTCCCTCCAGCTGTTAATATCCTCTGCACTAGTAATTACGTATCTCTCTCTATTTCTCCCTTCTCTCTGTCTCCCTCTCTGTCTGTCTCTATCTCTCTACTTCTCACTCTACCTTTCTCTTTCCCTCCCCCTGTCTCTATGTGTGTACATACAAATGTGTATAATTATAATATGCAGGTGTATAAATATATTTATATATGAATTTATATGTATATATTTGTTCATGTATGTGTATATATTTATGTACATATGCATGTGTACGTGTGTAGATAGTACTTTCTCTGTGAAGATTATTGCATTTCCTTAATAGAGTGTAAATGCTTTGAAGAAAATGATCATTATGCTATTATATTTGTATATCCAACACCTATTTCAGGACGCGGCATGTAGTAGATGCTTAATAAATAAGTTTTTATTGACTGATAGACACAGAAAGGAGTTGGGGTCAAGAAATCTAAAAGATATTGAGGAGTTGCTATACTGCTGAAAGGTTGGGAATCTCTCCTACACAAAGCCATGGTGTGAACTGAGTGAATCCAGAGAAATAAAGAATATTTCTAAAGAGCCTTCTTCACTTAGCCAGCATTGCCCCATGTAGGCTTTCGAAGGCAGAATGGTAGCATGATCCTCTTTAATCTCCTGAGTGGATGTGGGCACAGTTTCCCTGCTATAAGCATGATATGGAAAGACAGCCTGTTCCCTCAGAAACACTTCATAATGGTTAGAGAGCCCCAGTTCCTGCTAAACTTGTTTAGCAATTGGCAGAGCTGTGACTCCAAATTATCTTGTGCATGTTTCAAACCATTTAAATTGTCATTGTAGGATTTTGCCTATTAGTAAAATAACATCCCCTGAATACTGATGATGCAAAGCAGCACTATTGTCTGGTGATGGGTAAGCAGGGACATCTTGAACAGAGGCCAGTGGAATGAATGCTTCCTTTTTGGGAAACCTAACAGGATGATATGGTAACTTCTTTAAATAAGTGGAAGCAGATTTCTAGATTTTTCTTGTCTTGGTAGAAAATAAATAGTCATAGAGTGTCAACTATGCTTCAGTTGACATGGAAAGAGCATTGGATCCAAATAAAAAGATATAGTTCTAGTTCTTTTGATATTTAGCTTTTTGTGACTTTGGGTAAATCTCTTAGCTACTTGGAAGAGAAGATTGCTCAGTTGCAAAATGGAGATAGTAATGTTTGTATCACCAGCATTGGATAGCAGACAGAACAGTGGTTCTGGAGTCAGAATACCTGGGATCAAATCCTACTTCTGATGCTTATGTGAGCTTTAATAAACCACTTACCTTGTTTGGAGTTCAGCTTCTTTGTAAAGTAAGTAGTTTAGATTGAATGGCCTCTGGGGTTCCTTCCAGCTGTACATCTATAATCCTACAGGATTATAGGGGGGAAGCACTTTGTAAATTGTAAAGTATGATAAAAATGTGGAACATTGCTATTGTGATTAATTCACTTTTGTGATTTCACCATTGTGGGTACTTATTTTGCCAAGGGAGATCACAATTCCTCATTGACTTGCTAGATGGTGTTTGAGATCTTCTGTGCTCCCATAATTCATTTCTCTGAGACTAACCTACTTTCATGAGCATCTACAAACTTATCTAGGCTTGCCCCCAGGTGGCAGGTGTGCCATTTCTTTGCCAGGTTCATCCTTTTAAAACTTTTGAAATTTGATAGGGTGCTATATGGTAATTAATTTCAATTTGAAGATCCCTTTGTGTTGGTAAAGGTAGCAGGTACTTAGCACTTAGTAATTGATCAAGCATCTGTTGGGGAAACAGAAGGTATGAACTCCTGTCTCCTGTTATTAACATAACAGAAAGGGTTTGGCTGAAACAGGAAGCTAATGCTGTGTGTATATAAGAAAAGCCCGAGGGAGGCATAGTCAGAATTTCTTGGGACCAGCATCTGGAGGCAGAGCAGCTATAGAAGAGAAATGAGAATTGAGAACTGAGTCAGAATTTCCTGAGAATTTGTGGTGGTGGAGCTTCTTCTGAAGAGGGGCCCAGGAGGCTGAAGAGGATTCCAGGAGGCCAGGAGCCCGCGCCCTCCCCCCTCTCCCCTCAAGGCTGGATAAGGTGATTCTGATTTTTTGAACAAGCTTCAAAAGACGGAGGAAGCATGACTGGGATGCAGGGACTTTGGCTGTTTGTGGTTTAGCTGAGTGTTGAATTCCCAGGAACAGAAATTGTGAAGGATTTGAGATGGACTGGACCCTTTGAACTTCAATGTGGAGCAGGACTTACACGGAGAGCTGAACAAGGAACTGGGAGCTGTCTGCCTTTGAATCCACGTGACTGTTTGGTTAATTCAGGTAATAGCTGACTGCCTTGAGTCAAGATGAACAGACCTCTCTGTGGGTATTGAGTAGTGATGAAATTGTAGTTTACTAGTGACATCGGGGTGGAGGGTCTGTGTATTTTCTAATGATTGTGATTAGTGATTATAGTAATGATATAATATGATAATAATTAGTGGTTAATGATACTTAGTAGCTGATTGCTGAATAAGTGACTGATTGAGTTAACTTAACTGTGCCCCATAAGTGGAAAACTATGTGGCCATTTTAATGATACCCTGTTGTGAATTTTGTGATTATTGTGATTTTCTGTGATAAGCTGTAATATTGTGAATGCTGTACCTTGATTTTCTGTGAACGTTTTCCCCTGATTTGTTATGGCATAAATAGAATGTTCACTATACTGTGTAGTCAAAACCTTAAAAACTGTTCACAGTAGCATTCTTCTGGAAAGCTGCTTGTGCATGGCATTACAGGTGTCTTCTCTCTTTAGGGTTCTAGGGATAGCCCTAAGGGATTGGAGTATGTTTTTCCCAGTATTATAGCTCACTAAGCCCCACCCTTATGCTCCCTATTGATTATTGATTGGAATTAATTAGCTAGACAGACTTCACTAGCTTTTTGAAATGGGAGTTTACTAAAGGTAGCATAATAAACATAGCTGGTGTGGCACATCTGCTCAAACGAAGGACACATTTTCCCACAAGCATATAGAGCTTAGGTGAAAACAGGCACAAGTTTAGGAGCATATGTGGGACATAAGGACAATTCACAGGTCCTGGATGACAGATGACCTTAGGGATGGTTTAGCTTTCTTCTGGGCTTCTGCTAGAGGCCTAAAGCTGTCTTTCCTTAATGTGGCTGGTTTGTCCTTAGATGCTGTTACAGGTGCTGTTATAGTCAATGTTGTTCTAGTGGTAATAATTGGAATTCCAAAATCATCTAACCTTTTGTAATCCACAAACATCCTCAATTCAAGGTAGGGGAAGATATAAAGGCTTTTTCCTCCTTGGACCCAAGCAATTCCTTCTTAGGAACTAAGCTGGACTGTTTTCTCCTATAGGTTCAGGTTTAAAATTGGCTGGCTATTTTATATAAGACCCAGAGGGCATGACTTCAGCTAATCCCAATACACTTGCTATGTAGCATAATTTTGTTTCATCTAATGGCTTTCATTCCTTCCAAAATGATTAAAGATTTTTTTACATCTAATTTATTGTCTTCAGTTGATTGAAAATATTCTTCCTTCATGAAAGTATCAGCATCTTGTTAGCTACTTTAAGTGAGGTAGAGTGATTAGATGATTCAATTGTCCCCTCATACTTCCACTGAGAAAAAAAAATGTCTAGCAAAACCAATTATCATATCTGACAGCATATAGAGCACTCTGCACCCATAGGCCCACGCTTCATCAAATAAAAGGAGGTGAATTCCCTTGTTTCTCACCTGGAACTAAAGCTGATCATTGTATTGTATATATTTACTCTTCTCATTCTTCTCTCTGCATCTTGTACTTTCATGTGAAATATTATTTATTACATAGCATCAATATTAATATAATAAACAAATCATTAAATAATAGTTTATTTTTAAAAGTATGAATCCATCATTTTATTAATAAAATTGATAAATATGCTAATAAAATATTAATATTACATCAATGCAGGTATCTTTCCTTCTTTTCACTCAACCATCTATTTAATTCCATTATTCTTAATACATCCATGAATGCATTCCTATAAATAATCAGCTTCCTCCCTGTTTTCTTCTTATTCTCAACATAACCTTAGTACTTGTTTAGCACAGCTCAAAGACCTCTTTACTCCTAATATCTCCCCAACTGAAAAAAAAATGTATAAAATGCAGGGATTTGGCTGGCTCTGTTAGGGCCCTTTTATAATTCTGACATTTCCTTTAGTGGGTCATGTCAAGATCAGAGTCATCAACATTTTTTTTAAGTCTATTTGTCTTAGGCTTGTCTTGGAGTTCTGAAGAGGCTTAATTAAATTTAAATATGCTCCTGACTTTCTGTATTCTCTTCCTTTATTCCTTCATTTTGTACATGGGCCTACAGAGTTAATCTATATTCTATATGAAAGCAAAAACAACACAAATTTATTTATTTTTAGTCTTCAACATTCATTTCCACAAGATTTTGAGTTAAAAACTTTCTCTCTGTCTTTCCCCTGCCCCCACCCCAAAATAGCCAGCCTCCTGAATACCCCTTCCCAAATCATTTCTCCCTTATATCCTCCCCTATATCCCCCAACTTTCTAGTAGAGCAAGATGGATTTATATACTGTAGTGCCTGTATATCTTATTTCCCAGTTGCATGTAAAAAACATTTTTTTGGCATTTGTTATTAAAACTTTGATTTCTAGATTCTTTCCCTTCTTCCCTCTTCACCCACCCCCACTGGGAAGATAAGCAATTCAATATAGGTTGTACATGTGTAGTTGTGCAAAATGTTTCCATAGTAGTTATATTGTGAAAGATTAACTATATTTCCTTCCATCCTGTCCTGCCCCCTGCCTTATTCTATTTTCTACTTTGACCTTGCCCCTTTTCAAAAGTGTTTGCTTCTAACTACCCTCTCCCCCAATCTGCCCTCCCTTCTATCACCACCCCCCCACCCCTGTTATCTCCTTCCCTCCTATTTTCCTGTAGGATAAGATACTCAGTTGAGTATGTATGTTATTCCCTACTTACGCCAAATTCAACTAGAGTAAGGTTGACCCATTGCCTTTCAGCTTTCTGCTCTTCCCCTCCACTGTAGCAGTTTTCTCTTGCCTCATATATGAGATAATTTACCCTATTCTATCTCCCCCTTTCTGCTTCTCCCAATATATTCTTCTCTTACCTCTTAATTTTATTTCTTTTATATCATCCCTTCATATTCAACTCATCCTGTGCTGTCTGTCTATGTGTACATGTACACACACACATATACATACACACTCCTATACATACATATATATGCATGTATACATGTATATACATATATATTTCCTTCAACTATCCTTATAGTGAGAAAAAATCTCATGCATTACAATTATCATTTTTCCATGTAGGAATGTAAATAGTTCACCTTTAATAAGTTCCTTATGACTTCTTTTTCCTGTTTACCTTCTCATTCTTCTCTTGCTTCTTTTATTTGAAAGTCAAATTTCCTGTTTAGCTCTGTCTCTTTTTTATCAAGAATGTTTGAAAGTCCTCTATTTCATATTTTCCCCTGAAGCATTATACTCAGTTTTGCTGGGTAGGTGATTCTTGGTTTTAAACTTAGCTCATTTGAATTCTGGAATATCATATTCCAAGCCCTTCATTCCCTTAATGTAGAAGGTGCTAGATCTTGTGTTATCCTGATTGTGTTTTCACAAGACTCAAATTATTTCTTCCTGACAGCTTGTAATATTTTCTCCTTGACCTGGGAACTCTGGAATTTGTCTATAATCTTCCCAGGAGTTTTCTTTTGGGGATATTTTTCAAGAGACTATTGGTGGATTCTTTCAATTTCTATTTTGCCCTCTGGTTCTAGAATATCAGGGAAATTTTCTCTGAGAATTTCTTGAAGGATGATTTCAAGGCTTTTTTTTTTTTGATCATGGCTTTCAGTAGTCCACTAATTTTTAAATTATATCCCCTAGATCTATTTTCCAGGTCAGTGATTTTTCCAATGAGATGTTTCACATTGCCTTCTCTTTTCATTTGTTTGGATTTGTTTTATAGAATCTTGATTTCTTATAAAGTCATTAGCTTCCATTTGTTCCAATCTAATTTTGAAGGAATTATTCTCATTGGCTTTTTGAGCCTATTTTGCCATTTGAGTTAATGTATTTTTAAGGTGTCATTTTAATTAGTCAGGGCTGTTGATGCACTTTTCATGATTTTCTTGCATCATTCTCATTTATTTTCCCAATTTTTCCTCCACTTTCTCTTACTTGATTTTCAAAATCCTTCTTGAACTCCTCCATGGCCTTCAACCAATTAATATTTTTCTTGGAAGCTTTTGAAGCAGGGGTTTTGACTTTGTTGTTTTCTTCTGGTTCCATGTTTTTATCCTTTTTGTCCCCCAAAAAGCATTAAGTTGTCTTATCGCACTTCCTCTGTTTGCTCATTTTGCCATCCAATTACTTGACTTTTGAGCACTTTGCCATGGTAGAACTCTGCTTCCAGAGTCGAGAGAGCTCTGTCCCAAAATGCTGGGGTTTTCCCAGTTGTTGTCAGAGCTTTTGTCATAGCTATGAGGAGGGTGCTCTCTCTACAGCTGTAATGCCATGTACGAGTAGTTTTCCAGGAGAATGCTACTGTGAACAGCTTTTAAGGTTCTGATTATGCAGTATAGTGAACTCTGTATTTATTCCATAACAAATCAAAGCAAAACCTTCACAGAAAATCATGGTACAGTATTCACAATATTATAACTTATCACAGAAAATCACAATATAGTATTCACAACAGCTTATCATTAAAATGGCCACATATTTTTCACCAAAGTAGTCATAATATTTAGAACAAAGAACAATCATCTCAAAGTATAATAGTCAAAGTCTTCCACTCATGGGGCACACTAAATTATAAACCAGTCACTACTCAGTCATTAGTCACTACTCAATACCCTCTTAAGGGTCAGTGGAAAATACACAGGCCATCTACCGATTGGTCACAAATAAATCACAATCTTCTCAGTCAGTACACAAAGTAAAGTTTTCTTTCAGCTTGACTTGTGGATGGCTCTCAGTTTCCATAGCTCCTCTTCCATGGTCCCAGCTCCAGCTGTCACCTGGATTCAAAGGCAGGCAGCTCCCAGTTCCTTCTCCAGCTCCTTGTCCAGTTCTTTGTCCAGTTCCCATTCCAAATTGAAGCTTATAGTGTCCAGTCCACCTCAAGTACTTCACAGTTCCTGTTTCTAGGAAGACAAAGCTTAACAGAGCCACAATAATATTTATACACACTGCTAGAACCATCATCAATTCACTATCTGCCTGTGAAATCAATTCAGACCCACCAACAAAGTCTGAGAACTCAACACAAATCATCAACATAGAAATCAAAACAGAGCTACAAACAAGGTCTACGAGGCCAGCACAAATAATTTGTAAAGTTCCAGGACCTTCAAAACCCTCCTCCAGGACTTCTGTACACATACAACCAGAAAATCCTCTTTCAGGGCTTCCAGTAAGGTCCCAGGGCTTCTATAGAAAGCATCATAAACAAACAACACAGACAGAGTAGACAAACAGAGTGCCGGGATACCACAAGTATTCCCCTTAACTCTGCCACCTTAAGAGTCCTCTTTTCAGCTTCTGCTTTCTCTAGCCCTGGGGCTCTCCTTATATAGTCATTAGCTCCTCCCCAGGCGTTCACAAGTTGTTGAGTTCACATGTTCTGTTTCTTAACAGACTGAAACAAGGTGTTAATTCAATAGCTGAAACAAGGTATGAACCCCTTCTCTCACCCTGGATCAACAGGATTCCCCACTGATCTTTTACTTTCTTTTTGGCATTTATGAATTGATAATTCTGGAAACCACCACAGCTGCTGGTGATTCACTTTCCTGAAATCTGCTTTGGCTGGTCTGGGCCACTAAGCTAATTTGGGCTGGTTCAGCTCGTGAGGGACTGTGCTTGGCTCCCAGCCTGGTGTGATAGAGACTTCCTGTCAGCCTGCCAGGCTGCCTTCAGTGGGAGATTTGTTTTTTCTGTCACTTTGCAGGTTCTGTAGCTCTAAAATTTATTTCCTTTTTCAGATATTGGAAGTGGTAGGAACTTCAGCAAGTTCCTGCTTTTTCTCCACCATCTTGGCTTTGCCCCTCAACACAAAATTTTAAACAAAACAAACAAGCAAGCAAACAAACAAACAAACAAGCCTCTTACTAGTGTTTAAGCTGCTTTCAAAGAAGCTCTTATCAGAATCCTAGTGCCATCTAAGGAAGTGATGTTTTAGATATGAGGATTGTAAATATAAGAAGGACTATTACATGAATCAGGCTCAGAATTAATTTTGGGGGTTCTAACAATTGTGTGCAAACATTGAAACCTGATATTAGCTATCCATAACAGTGCTGAAGAGATTACACTCTGAGGTGACCATCCCTTCACTGACTTTTGAACAGAAAGAATTTAATGGCTCAGTGAATATTTTAAAAGAAAGGCTTTCCCAAATTCAAATCTTTCTTCCTTTTTGCTGTGAATCATGTCCAGATTGTTTTAAAACAGCTTTTTTTTTTGGGGGGGGGAATAGTTGTAATAATAGAGTGGTCTGACTTATATTTTTATTGACTATTACACCTTTGATTTTCAAGCCTGCACTTTGCTTTGGGCTTGCTATTGTGTGTGTATGTGTGTGTGTGTGTATGTGTGTGTGTACTTTTTCCTTACCTTAGGGAATGAACACTTAATTATATACATTGAGAGCTATCTCGAACATTGGATGTGGTATTGTTTTTTCAGGCCTTGGGTCTGTTTAAATCATAGTTGACTGGCAACAAGGGAAAGTGTCTTCCTCAATTTTACCAGTGTTCTTGGAGAACATAACCATCCACAAAAACATTTCCTTATTTTACCATAAAATATTGACTGGAAGTCATTTGGACAGTGCAGGGTGAGATTAAAACATAAAACGCTTTATCTCTAATTCTACATACTGAGTTATGTGCTAATCATTTTTAAGTATCAGACTACCAAGAGAGTATAATGATATTTAAATGTTGTTATTAAATAGTTTTAAGTTGTTTTTTTTTTATCAAGACATACTGTAAGTACATGTTCATTAGTCTTTATTTTATGTATAAAGAATAAATCTATAGCTTATACTTGAATTACCATACTTTTCTACTCTAGATGTGAGGCCAACTATAACCTTGAAATAATTTGGCTCTCAAGCAGTGGAGTTGGGGTTTAAATGAAGAGTGTAGAAAAAAGGGAATCCTAATGTTCATCTAATTAGAGGTCAGTCTCCTCCCAATCTGCATACAAACGGATTGAATGCATGTATCCAGTGCTGGGAAGAAGTCCCCCCCTTAGAAGAAAAGTGAGTGGGTTCAGTGTTCCAGGACATAGGTTCAGTAGTAATTTCTTTTATTATATTTTTATTTATTTCATTAAATATTTCTCAATTACCTTAAAAACCATCTTTTAAAAAATAAATTCTTTATTCCCTTTCCCCTTCACCCATTGAGAAGAGAAGCAATATGATATTGATTATGCATAAGAAGTCATGCAAAATGTATTTCCATATTATCAGCAGTAGTTTCTTAACGTTAGACCATCATAGACAAAATATTTTACATATGTTCTCCTTTTGCCTGCTCATTCAGTCACTATGCTAGTTCAGTCCTCACCAACTCTTACTTTGACCAGTGTCACAGATTCTTAATTGGTCTTGCTACTTTGAATCTCTACAATCTCTGACCCATCCTCCATAAAGACTCATTAATAATAAAAGTATAGGCTTAGTACCCTTAATGTACTTCCTTTCTCAAAATCCTTCTCTGATTCCTTATTGCCTCTAATATAAAATGCAAACTCCTTAGTGAGACTTATAAGTCTCAATGATCTGGTTGCCACCAACATTTCCAGTCTTATTTCATACTATTTTTATTTTTGGTCAGTATAAAATTACTAGGCATTCTCCATACTCAATATACCATTTCTCCTACCTCCATGCATTCAATTTCATCTTCATCATTATGTCTCAGAATCCTTATCTTCCTTGGAGACGCAGTTCAAATGCTACTTCCTTTGAGAAGCCTTTTCCCTCTACCTGCTTGTTAATACTCTTTGCCTTCCTTCCTTCTTCATCTATATTTATTTGTGTACCTCTTGTGTTTCCCTCAATTCCAGCCCCAAAGGAAAGCAAATTCCTAGAGGAAGAAACTCCTTTTTTTTTCTTCCCAGAATCTAGTGGAGTGCTTTTTATATTGTATTTAAGAAATACTGGTTTAATTGAATTGAAATGAACTGGTGTCACTTTTCATGGGTTATTTATTTACATGTAAACATACATTTGGTTAATGTAAATAGTTAAGGCTATTTTGACTTTGAATAAAGTAGACCTAAAGAATGAAACAAAGCATCCATTGTGACATTCCTGTGTTAACTCTCAGTCATCCTTCCCGCAAAGGCTTATGGATGGTTGATTGCAGGCTTTCATCTGGGCAGCTAGGTCATAGCAACTATAGAACAGCATGATATAGAAGGGGAAGAAGAAAGAGCCAGTCTCAAGTTCTACTTTTGTTTCATTCAATTTGAGAGGTGTCTGTAGGTCCTGCCAAAATGTGATTGTGCTCTTTGGATGCATAGTGTTTAAGTCCCCCTTCCATTCCCACTTCTCCCTACCATTCCCCCTCATCGACTCTATTTATAGTTTAATATGCACTCTTCTTTTCTGCATTCAGGAGGGAATATGTAATGAAAATCTCTAAGTTAGTCATCAGCTGTCAACAATGACAAATTTCAATTTCCATCCTAGGTGGCAGATCACACCAGAGAAGGAATTCGGGATGGCACATTGGGATAACAAACATATGACAGGTCTTTTTTAATTGTCTTTCTTATTCATGCTTAACTTTATTATTTCCTCAGGAGGGAGGAACAAAAAGAAGTTACCCTTTTTCAGTTGTTTCCAATAAGAGAGGAAAGGAGATAGAATGTTTGCATACTGAGGCGACCAGTCAGGTTCCATCAATTTGTGGACTGGCATTATCAAGGGAATCTTCCCTAACCCAACAGAGATCAGCTCTTGTATCTTTGAATGTATTAAAATAGTCTACATATAATCAGCTGTCTAGTTATTCCTCCTGATCATCCATAAATTACTCACAATTAAAAAGAATGGACATATTTTTTTGTTTTGTTTTTAGAGAGATGGATTTTGACTGCTCTCATAATGGGAAGTAACATCCCATTTTTGTTCTTATTCCTTTCAACAGAGCTAGCTCAATTCTTCTTTTCATCACAGCCTGATTGTGAAATCAGTGCTAATCTCTATAGGTATCTGCCATGCAATTTTGTTCCTTTTTCTTTTCTTTCTAAGGAATCTACGTGCTTTTCTTTGAGAAAGATAGGGAGAGACAGAGACAGAAAGAGACAGAAAAGGAAAGAGAGAGAGAATGTCTTTGAAGGCAGGGCAAGTGGAGTAAAGTGACTTGCCCAAGGTGTTTGAAGTTGGATTTGAACTTAGGTCCTCCTGACTCTAGGACCAGTGCTCTATTCACTGCACCATCTAGCCACCCCAGTGTGTGTGTTTTAACAAAATATATTTGAATGGCTTCCATGGCGTGCTTTGGGTATATTTATTTCTTGAAGGATCAACTTTTCTATATGTGAATCAAATAGGAAGAAGCTCTTTTCCTTCATCATAACTCATTTAGTTCAATAGGCATTTTAGAAGTATCTAATATATGCCAGGTGCTATGGATGAAATAAAAACAAAACACAATGAAACCAAACTCTTCTTGCCATCAGTGATAAAAATTCACATTTATAATAGTGCCTTATGATTCAGAAAATGCTTTATAAATATTACTTCATTTTATTTTTCACAAAAACTCTTGGAAGTACATGCCCATTTTATAGATGGGGAAACTTAAACATAGAGATATCAAATGACTTACCCAGGGTGACATAGGTAGTAACTCTCAGCTCTTTCTGACCCCTACCTAGTCCAGCAATCTAGCTACTGCAATACCTAACTCCTACTTGATGGATACAGTATGTATGCAAATAGGTTAATATAAGACATGTATAAATAATACAAAGTTATTTCAAGAGATAGAGAACATGGAAAGTGCCTTAAAATATTCTCATTTCACTTTCACATCAACCCTGGGAGGTAGGTGCTGTTATTAGTCTCATTCAATAATTGAGGATATGGAAGTAACAGAGGTTAAGTGACTTGCCCACGATCACACAGTAAATGTCTCATACCAAATTTGAACTCAGATATTGATGCCACTATGCCACCTGGTTGATCCTATTGGTCTGTGTAAGAATCAAGCATAAATAAAGCCCATCATAATCAGTGCTTTACCTTTTTAAAAAAAATTCATTAAATATTTTCCAATTACATGTAAAAATTTAAATTAATTTTTTAACTTTTGAGTTCAAATACTTTTCTTCTTTCCTGCTCCTCCTACCCCCTCCTTGAGAAGGCAAGCAATTTGATATAGTTTACACATTGCCAGTCACATAAAACATATTTTCCATGTTGCAAAAGAAAATGGCGACAATAAAAAAATTTTTTTTAAAGTACACTTCAATCTGCATTCAGAGTTTCTCAGTTCTCTCAGTGGAAGTAGATAGCATTGATCATTGTTAAAATGTGGTAGTAGTAGTAGTTGTTGTTGTTAATGAGTCATTTGTCAATCATGTTCTACTCTTTATGACTGCATTTGGGGTTTTCATAGCAAAGATACCAGAGTTATTTGCCATTTCCTTCTCCAGCTCATTTTACAAGTGAGGAACTGAGGCAACAGGGTAGAGTGACTTGACCTCCTAGTCTGGGGCCAGATTTGCACTCACAAAGATAGGTTTTCCTGACTTCAGCCTGGGCATTCTAAACATTGTACCACTTAGCTGCCCTAATAGTGCTGTTGCTAAATACAATGTTGCCCTCATTCTGTTCACTTCACTTTGCATAAGTTCATTTAAGTCTTTCCAGGTTTTTTTTTATTACACATGTAACTAGGGAATAAGATACACAGGGACTGGAGCATAGAGATCCACCATGCCTTACTGGAAAGTCAGAGGAGGCATGGGAGAAGATACAGGAGAGAGCAGATTGGAGCAGGGGATATCCAATGGTATCGCTATTTTGGGGTGGTGGGTAGAGGAAAAACATGGAGAAAATTTGTAACTTAAAATCTTTTGGAAATGAATTATGTAATAAAGCATTTGATTTAAAAAAATAGACTCAATTCTCAAAAATTCTCTAAAGCTCACTGAAGAGAATCATTCCTTCAGAATTAGATTGGAGGAAAAGGAAGCTAGTGATTTTATGAGAAATCAAGATACCATTAAACAGATCAAAAGAAATGAAAAAATAGAAGGCAATGTGAAATATCTCAGGTATACCTAGAAGGTACAGGACCAGTTGAATAGGAAAGGATGATAGTTATAAAAGGTGAAATTAAGAGGTGAGAGAGGAATATAATAAGAGGAGATGGGGAGAAACAGAATGGGGTAAATGATCTTATTTAGAAGAGGCAAGGGAAAACTTTTAGAATGGAGGGGAAGAACAGGAAGGCAAAAGGGAATGAGTCAACCTTATTCTCAATGAATTGGGCTTTGGGAGGAAATGACATATACAATAAATAGGATATCTCACCCTACAGGAGAGTAGCAGGGTAAGGGGATGAGAGGGGGGATGATAGAAGGGAGGGCAGGCTGGGGGGAAGGGAAGTTGGAAGCATACACTTTTGAAAAGGGACTGGATCAAAGGAGAGAATAGACCAAGGTGGGATGGGATGGGATGGAGGGAAATATAGTCAGTGTTTCACAATATATCCACTATGGAAATGTTTTGCATAGCTACACATGTACAACCTATATTGAATTGCTTATCTTCCCAGTAAGGGTGGGTGATGAGGGAGGTAGGGAAAGAATCTGTAATTCAAAGGTTTAAAATCAAATATGTAACATATATAATAATAATAATAATAATAATAATTATTATTATTATTATTTTACATGTAATTGGGAAATAAGATATACAGGCACTGTGGCATAGAGATCCAAATGTCCTACTGGAAAGCTGGAGATGAGATGGAGGAAGATACAGAAGAGAGCAGATTGGGGGAGAGGATATTCACTGGGATCACTGTTTTGGGGTGGTGAGTAGGGGGAAAATGGGGAGAAAATGTGTAATTCAAAATCTTGTGGAAATTAATGATATAAATGATAATAATAATAAAAAAGAAAATTGCCCATTTTTATTTGTGTAACTTTGGCTCAGTTTTCTAAATATTTGAGAAATGAAGCCATTATCCGAGAAGATAGATGTAAATTTCCCCCTAGTTTTCTGTTTTCATTCTAATTTTGGCTGCATTAGTTTTGTTTGTATAAAAGTTTTTTTTAAATTTCGTGTAATAAAAATTCTCCATTTTATTTCAAATGATCATCTCTACATTTTAGTTAGTCCTGAACTCTTACCTTATCCATAGACCTGACAGGTACATTTTTCCATGCATCCCTAATTTGCCCTTTATGTATAAATCATTTATCCATTTTGACCTTATCTTGGTATACAGTATGAGATGTTGGTCTGTGCCTAGTTTCTTTCAAATTGCTTTCTATTTTTCTCAACAATTTTTTCAAATGGTGAATTCTTATCTCCCCAAATTGGGATCTTTGGGGTTATCAAACACTAGATTACTGTGATCATTTATATTACTAGCTATTGTGTACCTAGGCTGTTTTGATGATTATGTTGTATTTGATATTATAATATTATGTTATATTTCTCAAAGTTTTTTCTGCATTATTAATATAATCATATGATTTTTGTTATTGATATGGTCAAATATACAGAAAAAATTTTCCTAAATAAGCCCATCTGGTCATAATATAAAATCTTTGTGATATATTGCTATAAAAGGTTTTTTCTGCATTATTGATATAATCACATGATTTTTGTTATTGATATGGTCAAATATACAGAAAATTTTTCCTAAATAAGCCCCATCTGGTCATAGTATAAAATCTTTGTGATATATTGCTGTAAATTCCTCTATCTATCTATCTATCTATCTATCTATCTATCTATCTATCTATTGCAATGATAATCATTAAGGAAATTGTTCTGTGGGGTTTTTTTGTTTTTTCTCTCTTTCATTTAATTATCAAAACAATATTTGTGTCAGAGTAGAAGAACAAACTTGGAGTGAGCTCCCACTCCAATCACTTCCAATACATGTAAAAAAATAACTAAACAAACTTTAGAGCTACAGAGCCCACAAAGTGACAGAGAGAAACACATCTCCCACTAAAGGAAGCCTAGCAGGTAGACAGGAAGGGTCTATCACACAGCTAGGAGTCAAGTACAGTCCTGCATGAGCCATGCTGCTCTGGCCACTGACCAGCGGAAGCCAGAACAGTCTTCAGAAGAGTGAATTGCCAGCATCTGGGACAGTTTCTAGACTTCCCAACCCAAAAACGTCAAAGAGAAAATAAAAGGTCAGTGTGGAAATGTGTTGGTACAGGGTGGGACAGAAGACCATGGTCTAGCACCTGCCCCCCGGGTGAAAAGTGGTAGAGGTGGTGTCTACACTGTGTGGCTGCCTCAGGAGATCCTGCCCTGCAGATTGTAGGGGGACCACATGACCATTCAGAGGGTAATCATTCTTGCTTTAATCTGCTTGAATCTGGATCACAGTCTTGAGTGGTGGTCTTGGGGTGTGTGGCCAGTGAACCAGAGGTTCTGGGGGCTATAGAAAAGGTGTCCTGCAATAGCTCCTCCATTCTGGCAGGAGAGTTTTATTGTGGCAAAGAGTTCAAAGGTCAAATAATTGGCTGGCAAAATGAGCAAGGAGAGGAAACACAAACAGACCATAGAAATCTTTTTGGGAGACAAAAAGGATCAAGGCATGGAGTGGGAGGAAGACAGAAAAGTGAGAATTCCTGCATTAAAAGCCTTCAAGAAAAATATGAATTGGTTACAGGCCATGGAGGAGCTCAAGAAGAATTTTGAAAATCAAATAAGAGAAGGGGAGGAAAAATTAGGAAGATAAATGAGAATGATGAAAGAAAATCATGAAAAGAAATCAACAGCCTACTAAAGGAGACTCAACAATACACTGAAGAAAGTAACACCTTAAAATATAGACTAACTTAAATGGCAAAAGAGGGCCAAAGCCAGTAAGGAGAAGAATGCCTTAAAAATCTAAATTTGCCAGATGGAAAAGGAATTTCAAAAACTCACTGAAGAGAATGACTCTTTTAAAATTAGATTGGAGCAATTAGAAGCTAACGACTTTATGAGAAATTAAGATACTACAAAAAAGATCCAAGCAAATGAAAGAATAGAAGGCAATGTGAAATATCTCACTGGAAAAACCACTGACCTGGAAAATAGATCCAGGAGAGAGAATATTTGACTACCTGAAAGTCATGATCAAAAAAAGAGCCTAGACACCATCTTTCAAGAAATTATCAAGGAAAATTGCCTTGATATTCTAAAACCAGAGGGCAAAAGAGAAATTGAAAGAAATCATTGATCACCTCTCAAAAAAGATCACAAAAAGAACATTCCTATAAATATTGTGGCCAAATTCCAGAGTTTCCAGGTCAGGGCGAAAATATTACAAGCAGTCAGGAAGAAAAAAATTTGAGTATTATGGAAACACAATCAGAATAAAAAAAGACCTAGTGGTTTCTACATTAAGGGATCAAAGGGCCCGGAATATCCTATTTTGAAGGTCAAAGGAGCTAGGACTAAAAGCAAGAGTCACCTACCCAGCAAAACTGAGTATAGTGCTACAGGAGAAGATATGGTCACTCAATGAAATAGAAGACTTTCAAGCATTCTTTTGTTTTTAAATTTTTTAATCAAATGCTTTATTAACTTCTAGTTTACATCATTCATTTCCACAAGATTTTGAGATACAAATTTTCTTCCTAATTTTCCCCTACCCACCACCCTAATATAGTGATCCCACTGGATATCCCCTCCTCCAATCGGCTCTCTCCCATATTTTCTCCCATACCCCCTCCAACTTTCCAGTAGCACACGGTGGATCTCTATGCCCCAGGGCCTGTATATATTATTTTCCAGTTAAATGTAAAATAATATTGATAATAGTATATAAATATATATAAACATTTGATTTTGAAACTTTGAATTCCAGATTCATTCCTTTCCTCCCTTGTCATGCACCCTTACTGGGAAGATAAACAATTAAATATAGGTTGTACAGGTGTAGCTATGCAAAACATTTCCATAGTAGATATATTGTGGAAGACTGACTATATTCGCCTCACTCCTATCCCACCTCCCACTTGTACTATTCTCTACTTTGATCCTGTCGCTTTTCAAAAGTGAGTGCTTCCAACTTCCCTCCCCCCAACCTGCTCTCCATTCCATCATCTCCCCTCTCATCCCCTTCTCCCCTACTCTCCTGTAGGGTGAGATACTCTATTTAGTGTGTATATCCTTCCCTCCCTAAACCCAACTGAATGAGAATAAGGTTGACCCATTCCCTTTTGCTTTCCTGTTCTTCCCTTCCATTGTAACCATTTTCCCTTACATCTTCTATATGAGATAGTTTGCCCCATTCTGCCTCTCTCCATCTCCTCTCATTATATGACTCTCTCACCTCCTAATTTCACCTTTTATGTATCATTCCTTCCCATTAAATTGGTCCTATGCCCTCTTTCTATGTATACCTGTACACATATATACACACATTCACATATATTTTCATATGCCTATATACTCTCCTATATGGATATATATATATATATATATATATATATATATATACACACACATACATATATATGTGTGTGTGTGTGTCCTTGAATTATTCTAATACTGAGAAAAGTTTTATGAGACAATTATTGTTTTTCCATGTAAGAATTTAAATAGTTAACTTTGATAAGTTCCTTTCGATTCCTTTTCCCGGTTTACCTGCTCATGCTTCTCTTGCTTCTTGTATCTGAATGTCAAATTTTCTACCAAATATGTTTTTTTCATCAAGAATTCTCAAAAATCTTCTATTCCACTGAATGACCACATTTTCTCCTGAAACACGGAACTCAGTTTTGCTGGGTAGGTGATTTTTGGTTTTAATTCCAGCTTCTTTGACCTCCAGCATATCATATTCCAAGCCCTTCAATCCCACAGTGTAGAAGCTGCCAGATCCTAGGTTATCCTGATTGTTATTTCACAATATTCAAATTGTTTCTTCCTGGCTGCTTGTTATATTTTCTCCTTGATCTGGGAATTCGGGAACCTGGCTATAATATTCCTAGGAGTTTTCTTTTTGGGATCTTTTTCAGGAGGTGATTGGTGGATTGTTTCAACCTCTATTTTGCTCTCTGGTTCTAAAACATCAGGTTAATTTTCCTTGATAATTTCTTGAAGGATGATTTCTAGGTTTTTTTTATCATGACTTTCAGGAAGTCCAATTATTTTTAAATTATCTCTCCTGGATCTATTTTCCAGGTCAGTGGTTTTCCCAATGAGATATTCCACATTGCCTTCTATTACTTCATTTGGATCTGTTTAATAGTATCTTGATTTCTCATAGTCATTAGCTTCCATTTGCTCCAATCTAATTCTGAAGGAATGATTCTCTTCAGTGAGCTTTTAAGATTCATTTCCATCTGACGATTTCTGCTTTTTAAGGCATTCTTCTCCTCATTGCCTTTTTGAGCCTGTTTTGCCATTTGAGTTAGTCTACTTTTTAAGGTGTTATTTTCTTCAGTCAGGTTGTTGACTCTCATTTAATAATTTTTTTGCATGATGCTCATTTCTCCTCCCAATTTTTCCTTCATTTCTCTTATTTGGTTTTCAAAATCCTTCTTACGTTCCTCTATGGCCTGTAACCAAATCTTATTTTTCTTGAAGCTTTTGGTGCAGGAGTTCTGACTTCAATGTCTTTCTCTTGTTCCATGCTTTGGTCCTTTTTGTCCCCAAAATAGGAGTGTAAAGTTGGATTGCTCTGCTTGATTTGTTTTAAATGCCTGCTTATGTTGCCATTCAATTACTTGACTTTTGGGCTTTTTGCCACAGTAGGATTCTGCCACCAGACAGTGGAGCTTCATCCCAAATGCTGGTGTTTTCTCAGATACCAAAGGTATTAGTTGGTTTCCCTCTCTGAAGCCTCTATACACTCTGACAAGCTGGTTACACACCCCAGCACCTCCACTCTAGACCACAATCCAGATCCAAGCAGGTTAAAGCAAGAGCAATTAACCCTCAGACTGGTCACTTGGTGCCCCTATAATCTGCAGGCCAGGAGCTGAAGCTGGCATGTTGCTGCAGCTCTGCTGGGCGCTTCAGCGGCTTCTTGCTCTGGGGGCAAAAGCCAACTGCATTCACAACTACTGGATCCCAAAGTCCACACCTTAATGACCTTTCACTTTTCCCTTGGCATGTATGTGTTGATAATTTTGGAAATTGCCACAGCTGCTGGTGATCTGAAGTCCCTCCAGACAGCAGATGGTCAGGCCACCCTGGGGCTAAAACCTCTGGCTCGAGCTAGGTTGGTGTTGGCTCCCAGAGCACTGTGCTGGCTGATTCCTGCTGGCCTGCTGGGCTGTCCTCTGCAGGAGGTTAGCTTCTCTATGTCATTTTTTGGGTTCTGTAGCTCCAAAGTTAGTTCAGAGTCACCTTTTACATGAATTAGAGGGTGTGGGAGCCAAATCCTTACAGAAGTCCTGTTTCTACTTCAACATCTTGGCTCCATCCACCATTTTCAAGCATTCTTCCCATGAGATATTTCACATTGTCTTCTATTCTTTCATTTGTTTGGATCTGTTTAACAGGATCTTGGTTCCTCATAAAGTCATTAGCTTCCATTTGCTCCAATCTAATTCTGAAGCAATGATTCTCCTCATTGAGCTTTTGAGATTCTTTTTCCATCTGGCAAATTCGACTTTTTAAGGCATTCTTCTCCTCATTGCTTTTTGGGCCTCTTTTGCCATTTGAGTTAGTCTATTTTTTAAGATGGTATTTTCCTCAGTCAGGCTGTTCACTCTCATTTTGTAATTATCTTGCATTGTTCTCATTTCTTTTCCCATTTTTTCCTCCATTTCTCTTATCTGCTTCTTAAGGTCCTCTATAGCCTGTAACCAGCTTGTATTTTTCTTTGAAGCTTTTGGTGCAGGAGTTCTGACTTCACTGTCTTTCTCCTGTTCCATGCTTTGCTCCTTTTTATCCCCTGAATAGGATTCTAATGTTGTAATCTTCTGTCTGCTTTGTTTCCTTTACCTGGTCATGTCGCCCCTCAGTCACTTGACCCCTGGGCTTTTTGCTACATTAGGACTCTGCCACCAGACAGGGGAGCTTTTGTCCCAAGTGCTGGGGTTTTCTCAGCTGCCAGAGGTATTAGATGGGTGCCCTCTCTGAGGTCTCCACATACTCTGGCAAGCTGGACACACACCCCAGGACCTCCACCCTAGACTGCAATCCAGATCCAAGAAGGCTAAAGCAACAGCAATTACCCCTCAGACTGAGGCTTGGCCCCCCTACCCTCTGCAGACCAGGAGCTGAAGCTGACACGTGGCTCTGGCTGGCTGTGCCAGTGTCTCAGCGGCTTCTCACTGGGGGCAAAAGCTGACGCACTCCCACTTACTGAGTCCCAAAGTCCAGACTGCACTGACCTCTCACTTTGTCCTTCACATCTATGTGTTGCTAAATATGGATACGGCCACAGCTTCTGCTGATCTGGAGTCCCTCCGGCCAGTGGCTGCTCAGACCCACCATTGGGCTAAAACCTTGGTGTGGGGCTAGGCTCAGCTCCCAGAGCACTGTGCTGGCCAATTCTTCCCAACCTGCTGGTCTATCCTCTGCACAAGGTTGGCTTCTCTGTGTCATTTTGTGCATTCTGAAGCTCCAAAGTTTGTTCAGAGTCCCCTTTTTATATGGATTGGGGAAGAAGGAATCTGGAGTAGCAAGGTTCTACTCTGCCATCTTGACATCTTACATTTTCAAGCATTCTTGATAAAAATCCAGAGCTGAACAGAAATTTTGTCTTTCAAATACAAGAAGCAAGACAAGCATGAGAAGGTAAACTGGAAAAAGAAATTATAAGAATCTCATTAATGTTGAACTATTTATATTCCTACATGGCAATACAATAATTGTAACTCTTAAGATTTTTCTCAGTATGAGGATAGTTGAGGGGAATATGTGTGTGTGTGTATGTATATGAGGTTGTGTGTATATATATGTATGTGTATATAAACATATATCTGAGTGTGGGCATATGTATGTTCATTTACATAGAGGCACAGGATGATTTCAATATGAAGGGATGAAATCTAAAAAAACAAAATTGAGCTGAGAGAGGAATTTATTGGGAGAAGAAGAAAGGTAGGGATAGATCAGGGTAAATTTTCTCCTATAAAGGAGGCAAAACTGTTACAATGGAGGGGAAGAACAAGAAGGTAAAAGGGAATTGGATAAACTTATTCTCATTGAATTTAGCTTATGGAGGTAATAACATGCACACTCAATTGTGTATGTTACCCTACAGGAAAATAGGTGGGTAGGGGAGAAGAAGGTGGATGAGAGAAGGGAGGGCATATTGGGGGAGTGGGTAGTCAGAAGCAAACTTTTTGAAAATGGATGGGGTCAAAGGAGAAAATAGAATAAGTGGGCGGTGGGATAGGTTGTAGGGAAATATGGTTAGTCTTTCACAATATAACTACTATGGAAATGATGTGGTAGCTATACATGTTCAACCTATATTGAATTGCTTATCTTCCCAGTGGAGTTGGGTGAGGAGAGAAGAAGGGAAAAATTCTGGAACTCAAAGTTTTAAAAACAAATGTTTAAAAAATGTTTTTTAAATGCAACTGTGAAATAAGATATACAGGTACTGGGGTATAGAAATCCATCTTGTCCTACTAGAAATTTAGGGGGTCAATGGGTGAGGACATAAGGGAGAACAGATTGGGGGAAGTATTATTTAGTAGGCTTGCTCTTTTGGGATGGGGTAGGGGAAAGATGGGGTGAAAAATTATAACTCATAATCTTGTGGAAATTTATGTTGAAAACTAAAAATAAATAAATGTATTTTTAAAAAAATTGGTAGGACTCCTTTAGCTAATTTTTCTGAGAGTTTATAGAGTATTGAGATTAATTTTTCCTTAAATATTTGGTCAAATTCACTTTTGAATCCATTCAGCCCTTGGGATTTTTTCCTAGGGAGCTCATTGATGGCTTGTTCAAATTCTTTTTTTTAAGATAAGGTTATTTAAACATTCTATTTCCTTTTCTAATATTCATTCATTTTACTTAGGTTGATTCATTGGTATCAAATTTGGTAAAATATCTCCCATTTTTAAAATTTTTGTCTTTATTCCTTTATCCCTGTTGTCTCCTTTTTTGGGGGAGGGGCAAGATTTATTTTATTTCCTATTGGGTATGTATGTATGAATCTTATATGTGCATATTTCCCTCTTCAAACCAATTCGGATATGAATGAAGTTGAAGTATTGCCAGTGCCACTCACCATTTTCACTTCCCTTGTAAAAATTCTTTCTCACATATCTCTATTATATGAAATATCTTCCCTATCATTACTACCCTGTTCTCTTTCTCCCAGTACATCTCTTTTTCTCATTCATCTATTTTTTAAAAATTATCCTAACATAATTGACTCACTCCTCTTCTCTCTTTCTATGTAGAGTCCTTCTAGCTGTCCTAATAATGATAAGATTCTTTGAAGATACAGGTACCATATTCCCACAAAGAAAGGTAAATTATTTAACCTTGTTGAATCCCTAATGATTTCTCTTTCATGTTTACTTTTTTATTCTTCTCTTGAGTCATATTGAAAAGTGAAATTTTCTATTCAGCTTTGATGTTTTCATCATGAATGCTTGAAAGTCTTCTATTTCATTGACTATCCATTTTTTTCCTTTTAAGGAATATAGTCAGTTTTGTGGGGGGGGTAGATTATTGTTGGTTTTAATTCCAACTCTCTTGTCTTCTGGAATATCATGTTCCAAGCCATCTGTTTCTTTAGCATAGTAGTTGCTAAAACTTGTGTGAGCACGTCTGACTTTAGTTTCACAATATTTGAATGGTTTCACTCTGACTACTTAAAATATTTTCTTTTTGCTCTGAGAGCATTGGAATTTGGCTTTAATATTCCTGGGACTTTCAATTTTGGGATCTCATTTGGGTGGTTATCAGTAGATTCTTTGAATTTCTCATGTGCCCTTTGCTTCTAGGATATCAGGATAGTTTTCCTTGACAATTTGTCAAAATATGATGCCTGTGCTTTTTCTTTGAACGTGGCTTTTAGGTAGTCCAATATACAATGATGCTTAAAAGCTGTATTGCACTTTAAATATTCTTTATAGAGAAAAGACATTATTAGTAAATGATCAAGCCTAGAGTTTAGCATTAAGTTCATTGGCCACATATATATATATATATATGAGATTATTTCCAAGGTGTTTCCCTTTCCTGTGTCTTTTTGGGGAAAATTGAGAATTGTGGAGATGAATTCACATGTAGCCAGCTCCAGAGGCCCATACATAAATGATCATTTGACTATACATAAACTGAATTGAGTTTCTAACAGCTATCCAAGATACAAGACCCTTACCTGCAAGTTAACAGATTATTTCTTGCCTGTATGGGTGGCAAGCCTTTGAAAGGTACACAATTGATTTTGATGTGTGGAATAAATGTATGTTAGGCTAGTTTAACTGGTAGCAAGCCAGTTTCTCCTGGTGGGTAAAATCAGACCTGATAGAAAGTAATTTAGCAAAGTTTTCCTAACATCTCTGTGGCAATTAGAGGAGGGAGACGAATGGAGTCTGTTTACAGATAAAAGAAATCATCAAGACAAATTTGGACTTTGATCACAGAATCTTAATGAGTAGGATATTGATTTGGTTAATAAGCATGCAAAAAACCCATGATGTTTGAGCAGATGGGATTGAAGGGGCTACCTCTATGAAAATGGAATGTCAAGGCTAAGTTCTTAGCAATTATTACTAAAGACTAAATCATTGAATATCATTATGACACTAAGAAATGAAAAAAAAAGATAAATTATATTGAAGCCAATTCATGTCTTAGAACCAGGGATCATACATTATTTGTCATAAAATAAAGCAGGATTAAGGATCATATGAATGTAAAATTCTTGCTTCAACATTATATGTGCAGAATTTATACTTAAAGTTTTACAGCATTCAGTTTTTTTTCTTTACATAGGCAATAATTTTGTAAAAGAAAATTTTATCTGTTCAGAAATATGTACTATTTTTATTAATATAATTGATTTATTTTAAGGGGGTCTCCAAAGAGTCTATGAGAATCTTATAATTAAAATGGTGAGATGAAGAGTCATAAAGGAGTTTAGCTCTTCCACATAAACTTCAGCAACAATTGAAGGAGGGTGCCAAAATGAAAAAAAAAAACATGATAAAAAATCCAGAGAGAAACATAAGCTAGTTTATTTATGCAGGTCAGGTTTGCAGAAAAAGACAGCCAAAATTTAGAGCACTGCAAAAAGAGTAATGTTATGAAAGCCAGGTAGAAAGAACAGACTCTCAGAAGTACTCTGACCTTGGTGGCTTTAAGGGGAAGGAAGCTTGCAGTGCTGCCTTGACCAGGGAGGTAAAGAATGGGGAACAGAAGGCCAAAGCAAGACCCTGACCAGGGATATCCAAAGGGGTATCAAGGCCCTAGAAGCAGTTTCATTTGGGAAGTCCAACCATGGACCTATGACTGGGGACATGGAAGGCTACTAGCACTCCAAACATAAACAAATCAGGGGAGTACCATGAGCGAAGCAAAAGTGAGGATGAGACCAAAAAAGACCTGACTACCTCATCCAAGAATACAAGAAGGAAAAGGGCAAGGTCTTGAGTACAAAATCCCAAATCAGGAACTGAGTTTGGATAAATAAGCAAAGATAAGAAGATATGAAGAAATATAGGTCCATAGATGCCCACAAAAAAAAAAAAAAAACTCAGAGAAAGTAGAAATTCCATAAATTTAGAAAGAGCTTTAGGGGAAACTGGCTTGACCATAAGAAGTACCAGAAAGGAAAAAAAAAAAACAAATAAGGAAAATAAGAGTTCTTGAGAGAAAAAAAATGTGTGTGTGTATGTACACACAATATGTATATATGCATGTATGTGTATATATGAGTATATGCATGTGTATATAGGAATGTGTGTATATACAAATATATGTATATATGTATGTGTGTGAGTATATATATGTATATATATATATATATATATATATATATATATCTTACCCAAGAAACAGACTCACTGAAAATTAAACCAGAGCAATTCAATGATTTCATGAGACAATATAAATATTAGAACAAAATCAAATGATTGAAAAATAAATAGAAGAAAAAGTAAGGCATCTATTATTAAAAAAAAAACTAACCTAGAAATAGCTCAAGCAGGGAACATTAAACTTACAAATAAAAATACTTTCCTATAAAAAAGGCCTAAGTATCACATTTCAAGAGATTATAAATAACTACTCAGATTTACAAGAACCAGAGAACAATAGAAATAGAAAGAATTTGTGAGTTATCTCCTTAAACACACCCAGAAATATAAATTCCCAGGAATGACATAGACAAAATCTTCAGCTTTCAAGTTGATCAAGCAACAAATATTTATTAAGTGACTATTATCTATTACATACTAGTATAGACACTATGATATGTGCTTGGGAGACAAAAAATAAATAAAAGATAGATACTATTCTCAAAGAGCTCATTGACTAATGGGGAAGAGTTACAGTGTCTCCCAATTTTTGTAAAATAAATCTATATACAAGATAAATTGGAAATAATTAATAGGAGTAAGGCACTGTAGTTAAGGCAGATGGTGAAACACTTCCTTTAGAAGTTGGGACTTTAACTGGACTTGAAGGGAGCCAGACTAGGCAGGAGGCAGAAAAGAGAAGGAAGAACATTTCAGACAGTGAGGGTGGGGGAGGGGAGACAATCAACGAAAATGAGAGTTACAGTGTTTTTATTCAATAAATAATAAGAGGAAGGCCGTGTCACCCGACTGATCAGTACATGGGTAAAGTTGTGTAAGGTATAAGAAGACTATAAATGTGGAGAGAATGAGTTAAAAAGGATTTTGGATGAAAAAGACAGGATTTTATATTTGATCTAGGATATGATAGGGAGTTACTGGAATTTGTTGAATAGGAGGGTTGGTATATTCAGATCCATTTTTTAGGAAGATTATTTGGATAGCTGAGTGGAGGTTATACTAGGAGAGAGAGAGAGAGAGAGAGAGAGAGAGAGAGAGAGAGAGATTTGTGGCAGGAAAATCAACCAGGAGACTATGGCAATAGTCCAGACAGGATGTAAGAAGCATCTGTACCAGAGTGGTAGTCATGTCTGAGAATAAAAGGATACATATGTAAGAGCTTTTAACAGCCAGAAAAGAAGAACTCAAATCCCAAAGGGCTGTAATAGAAAGGTTCACAGCAGACACATTGTCAACAACTATGAAGGAGAGAAAATCTTGGAACTGAGTGTACCAAAAGGCAAATAATTCCACTGGATGTGTAATGGATCTTTAAGGGAATAGAAAGTTTTCAATAATTTCTGAGGAAAAGGACTGAACTAAATAGAAACTTGGAGTCTTGGGGCATCTAGGTGGTGCAATGGATAGAGCACTGGCCTTGGAGTCAGAGGACCTGAGTTCACATCTGACTGCAGACACTTAAAACATACTAGCCATGTGACTGTGGGCAAGTCACTTAACCCCAATTGCTCTGCCCCCCCCCCAAAAAAAACAAAAACAAAAAAAAGAAACTTGGAATCTGAAACATAAGGATCTAGAAAGTTAAATAGATTTAAATGATTAGAAGGGACTAAATGATGAGGAAGTACTTACATACTATCAGAAAGGGAAAAGGTAATTCTATCAAAATCCTTATGTTTTCAAGGGTCCTAGAAGGAATTAGGTAGAAGAAAATATCTGAGGGTCATACTTATGGGAAAGACAAAGGAATACAGTAGATGAAAACGAGGAATACAAGGTCAAATAATAATAATTCCCATTATTATATCTACTAATTGGGATACACAAGAAAAAGTGAACATATAACATGGAAGAAGGGGGTAGAAATGTGGGCACTGTCACCTGATCTGGACAAAAAATGTAAAACACACACATACATAGAACTTTGGTATAGAAAAACATCAAACCAGGGCTATAGCATTAAGATGGCAGAGTAACAGGAAAAATCCAATTTAGTTCTGCCCAACTACTCTTCAATGCATATCTAGGAAACATATCAGTCTCAATGCTGACTGAGAAATCAAAAAAAAAATAGTGGGTCAATTTCCAACCTTGGGAGATAGCAAAGGGAGATAGACAGAGAGGTCTGTAGACATTGTGGGTGGGGTCTCAGCAGGAGCATACCATGCAGAGCATTTGAACATAGGGAACAACTGTGCAACAGGGTAAAAAGAAATCTCATATCCATCAGAACTGCCTAATTTTGGGCAGAGTACAGGCTTAAGTACCAACTGACAACTCTGTCACTCACTACATACTTTTAGGTCATAGATTCAGTGTAGACTGAGGAAAGGACTCATGCTGAGGGTTGTATTACAGGGTTATAGGATGTAGACTATGTACTGATAAAGGCACAGGTTTAGTAGCAAGAAGCAGCTTTGTGTTTTTGACCCTAGGATCATAGTGAAGTTTTAGTTCCAATATTTAGCCATCTGAAGTCAATAGAAAAATAACTAGGTCAAGAATCCCAGAACAAAGAGGAATCTGCAGTTCTGTTACTCTGAAGCAGTCGACCTTTAAAACAGGTTGACAGTGACTTGAGTGCAGCAGCAATCTCTTAGAATTCCAACCAGGGGCAAACACAGACATTTTGTTCTGACACAGTCCAGGTCAGGAATAAATTAGGAGGAGCTGTGATATTTGTTTGCCCTGGATCAAAATAATTTGGGAATACTAAGTTCTGGTAGGTCCTTAGCCTAAACTGTCCTTGAGATCCTGGAATAATACAATACAATATCATGAAGAAAGCAACATCAATACACAAACTCAGCTCAGATGCTCCTTCTGTAAGTACACAGAGTCTGCCTCTAGCATAAAGTCTGAAGTCAGGAAGTAGGTTGAAAAAAATCAAACAAACAAACAAAAAAGAATTCCACCATGAAAAAGTTAGTATAGTGAAAAAAAGATTCTGAAAACACGAAAACAGTAGAGAATGACTCCAAAACATCTACAAGCAAAGCCCAAAAAAAGAACACAGGTTGGGCATAAATTCAAATAGAATAACAGGAAGAGAACAAGCAAGTTGTTTTTTTTTAGCATTAAAATATTTTTTTATAAATGAAGTAAAAGAAGTAGAGAATAGTGGAAAATAAGTTAGACATACGGAAGAAAGTGTTGGAAAGAGACTTAGAAGCATAGCACAAGAGTTTTAAAATCTTATACCATGATTCAAAGCACCTAAATATTAGAATTCATTAAATAGAGAATAATGCTTACCTGAGACAACAAGAAATATTAAAACAAAGTCTAAACAATGAAGAAATAGAAGAAACTATAAAGTATCTCATGGCAAAAACAAGTAACCTGGAAAATTAATTAAGGAGGTCATTATGTTAATTCTTTCTTTTTTTCAAATACTTTATTAACTTCTGATTTACATCATTCATTTTCGCCAGATTTTGGGATGCAAATTTTCTCACCGTTTTCCCCCTACCCATGGCCCCAAAATAGCAGTCCCACAGGATATCCCCTCCTCCAATCTGCTCTCTCCCATATTTTTTCCCATACCACTTTTGACTTTCTAGTGGATCTCTATGCCCCAGTGCCTGTATATATTATTTCCGAATTACATGTAAAATAGTATTAATAATAATATATATATTTGAGTATTTGATTTTAAAACTTTGAATTCCAGACTCATTCCCTTCCTCCCTTGTCACCCACCCTTACTGGGAAGATAAGCAGTTCAGTATAGGTTGTACATATGTGGCTAATGCAAAACAATAACATAGTAGATATATTGTAAAAGACGGACTATATTTCCTTCCCTCTTATCCCACCTCCCACTTGTTCTATTCTCTATTTTACCCCTGTCCTTTTCAAAATGGGTGCCTACAACATCCCTGCCCCCCCCCCAGCCTGCCCTCCCTTCCATCATCCCCCCTCTCATCCCCTTCCCCCTGCTACTCTGCTGGAGGGTGAGATATCCTATTTAGTGTGTATTTCATTCCTTCCGCAAGCCAAATTCAATGGGAATAAGGTTGACCCATTCCCTTTTGCCTTCCTATTCTTCCCCTACATTGTAAACATTTTCCCTTGCCTCTTCTATATGAGATAGTTTGCCCCATTCTCTCTCTCCCCATATCCTCTCATTATATTCTTCTTTCAGCTCTTAATTTCACCTTTTAAGTATCATCCCTTCCTGTTCAATTGGTCCTGTGCCCTCTATCTATGTATAACTGTAAACATATATACACACATTCACATATGTATTCATACACCCATATACCCTCATATATATATATATATATATTTCTATTCCCTTCAATTACTGAGAAAACTTTCATAAGTTACAATTATTGCTTTTCCATGTAGGAATGTTAATAGTTCAAGTTTGATAAGTTCCTTATGATTTCTTTTCCCTGTTTACCTTCTCATGATTCTCTTGCTTCTTGTATCTGAATGTCAAATTTTCTATTCAACTCTGGTTTTTTCATCAAGAATGTTTGAAAGTCCTCTGTTCCACTGAATGACCATATTTTCCCTGAAACATGATACTCAGTTTTGCTGTGTAGGTGATTCTTGGTTTTAATCCCAGCTCCTTTGACCTCTGGAATATCATATTCCAATCCCTTAGATCCTTCAGTGTAGAAGCTACCAGATCCTGGGTTATACTGATTGTGTTCCCACAATATTCAAATTGTTTCTTCCTGGCTGCTTGTAATATTCTCTCCTTAATCTGGAAATTCCAGAACCTGGCTATAATATTCCTAGGAGTTTTCTTTTTGGGATCTTTTTCAGGAGGTGATCGGTGGATTCTTTCAAACTCTATTTTGCCCTCTGGCTCTATAACATCAGGGCAGTTTTCTTTGAGAACTTCCTAGAGGATGATTTCTAGGTTCTTACTATGAGCATGGCTTTCAGGTAGTCCAATAATTTTTAAATTATTTCTCCTGGATCTCTTTCTTGGTCAGTGCTTTTTCCCATGAGATATTTCACATTGCCTTCTATTCTTTCATTTGTTTGGATCTGTTTAACAGCATCTTGATTTCTCATAAAGTCATTAGCTTCCATTTGCTCCAATCTAATTCTGCAGCAATGATTCTCCTCATTAAGCTTCTGAGATTCTTTTTCCATCTGGCAAATTCGACTTTTTAAGGCATTCTTCTCCTCATTGCCTTTTGAACATCTTTTGCCATTTGAGTTGGTCTATTTTTTATGGTGTATTTTCCTCAGTCAGGCTGTTGAATCTCAGTTTGCAATTTTCTTGCACTGTTTTCATTTCTCTTCCCAATTTTTCCTCCACTTCTCTTATCTGCTTCTTAAGGTCCTCTATGGCCTGTAACCAGCTTGTATTTTCCCTGGAACCTTTTGGTACAGGAGTTCTGACTTCACTGTCTTCCTCCTGTTCAATGCTTTGCTCCTTTTTGTCCCCCAAATAGGAGTCTGATGTTGTAATCTTCTGTCTGCTTTGTTTCCTTTGCCTGGTCATGTTGCCCCTCAGTCACTTGACCCCTGGGCTTTTTGCCACAGTACGACTCTGCCACCAGACAGGGGAGCTTTCATTCCAAGTGCTGGGGTTTTCTCAGCTGCCAGAGGTATTAGATGGGTGCCCTCTCTCTGGTCTCCATACTCTCTGGCAAGCTGGACACACACCCCAGAACATCCACCCTAGACTGCAATCCAGATCCAAGCAGGTTAAAGAAAGAACAAGTACACCTCAGACTGGTGTTTGGTCTCCCTACACTCTTCAGTCAAGGAGCTGAAGCTGCCATGTGGCACTGGCTGGCTGTGCTGATGTCTCAGTGGCTTCTTGCCCTGGGGCAAAAGCCGATGCACTCCCACTTACTGGGTCCCAAAGTCCAGACTGCACTGACCTCTCACTTTGTCCTTCACATCTGTGTGTTGATAAATCTGGAACAGCCACAGCTGCTGCTGATCTAGAGTTCCTCTGGCTCATCGTTCGTCAGGCCCACCCTTGGGCTAAAGTCTCTGGGTGCGGCTGGGCTTGACTCCCAGAGTGCTGTGCAAACTGATTCCTGCAGGCCTGCCTGGCTGTCCTCAGCTGTAGCTTAGCTTCTCTGTGTCATTTTGTGGTTTCTGCAGCTCCCAAGTTTGTTTAGAGTCCCGTTTTTACATTAATGAGAAGGTGGAAGCCGGAGCAGCGGGGAGGTCCTTCTTCTACTCCACCATGTTGACTCTGCTCTCCATTATATTAATTCTAATGAATACAATTTCCAACATCTATTTCAGAGAACTCATGATGAATGATGTTACTGGCCTGAGAGGAAAGTGATGGACTTAGGAGTCAGGGTTCACCACATATCATATACATATATAAATACCTATCTATGTATCTGTCTGTCTGTCTAATCTTTTGGATATGACCAATGCATGAATTTGTTATGTGTGGTTATACATGTTTGTAACAGAGGGTTTTTTTATATGTGTACAGGGAAGTGGGAGGAAGAGAAGGTAGATTTTCATTGATTAAAACAGTATACTTAAATAAAAATTAAACATCGAGATCACAATTCATGGGAAAAAGGGGATTAGTGACTTAAGTAAAAGGCAGCCTTAAGAAGGAGTAATTGGAAGAAAACGAACAGATTTCAGATGATCGTATGTAAATGCAATAGATGAAAAGAAAAGCAAGTATAGGAACCAATAACCAGGATCTGATACAGGGGAAGAGTGGAGTAGAAGCGAAGTTGAAAAGAAATGGTTTCAGTTAGAGATTGAATGTGTTGATCATATTCACTCCCTTTCTCTCCCTTTTATTTATTTATTTATTCATTCATTCATTCATTCATTTATTCATTCATTCATTTATTCATTCATTCATTCATTCATTTATTCATTTATTTTCTTTTATTCACTTTATAGGGAGGAGACAAAGAGAGGGCAGAAGAAGTGCAAAAGGATTTTATGGAGGGCAAAACATTTGTAACTATGAATTTGAATGGGAAATACTCATGTACAAAAGAGAAGAGGATAAAAATAAAGTAGACTAGAGATCAGAATCCAGGAATATATTGTTTACAAGAAATGCACTTAAATGTTCTACATAAGCGTGCCAGGGAAGACTTTTTTATGCTTTGGGTGAACTAAAAAAGTAGGGTTAGAAAATATAATCTAAGATAAGGCAAAAGTACAAACAGTTAAAAGACAAAAACAAGAAAATATATTATGCTTAAAATCACTATAGGCAATTAAATAATATCAACTCTGTCCATATATATAATACATATTATTTATATGCATATATATGAACAACACATGTGTGTGAGTGACAGAGAGAAAGAGAGAGAGAGAGAGAGAGAGAGAGAGAGAGAGAGAGA
>NW_027185809.1:42323832-42327383 GCF_028583685.1 Petaurus breviceps papuanus
CCAGCCTGCCCTCCCTTCCATCATCCCCCCTCTCATCCCCTTCCCCCTGCTACTCTGCTGGAGGGTGAGATATCCTATTTAGTGTGTATTTCATTCCTTCCTCAAGCCAAATTCAATGGGAATAAGGTTGACCCATTCCCTTTTGCCTTCCTATTCTTCCCCTACATTGTAAACATTTTCCCTTGCCTTTTCTATATGAGATAGTTTGCCCCATTCTGTCTCTCCCCATATCCTCTCATTATATTCTTCTTTCACCTCTTAATTTCACCTTTTAAGTATCATCCCTTCCTGTTCAATTGGTCCTGTGCCCTCTATCTATGTATAACTGTAAACATATATACACACATTCACATATGTATTCATACACCCATATACCCTCATATATATATTTCTATTCCCTTCAATTACTGAGAAAACTTTCATAAGTTACAATTATTGCTTTTCCATGTAGGAATGTTAATAGTTCAAGTTTGATAAGTTCCTTATGATTTCTTTTCCCTGTTTACCTTCTCATGCTTCTCTTGCTTCTTGTATCTGAATGTCAAATTTTCTATTCAACTCTGGTTTTTTCATCAAGAATGTTTGAAAGTCCTCTGTTCCACTGAATGACCATATTTTCCCTGAAACATGATACTCAGTTTTGCTGTGTAGGTGATTCTTGGTTTTAATCCCAGCTCCTTTGACCTCTGGAATATCATATTCCAATCCCTTAGATCCTTCAGTGTAGAAGCTGCCAGATCCTGGGTTATCCTGATTGTGTTCCCACAATATTCAAATTGTTTCTTCCTGGCTGCTTGTAATATTCTCTCCTTAATCTGGAAATTCCAGAACCTGGCTATAATATTCCTAGGAGTTTTCTTTTTGGGATCTTTTTCAGGAGGTGATCGGTGGATTCTTTCAAACTCTATTTTGCCCTCTGGCTCTATAACATCAGGGCAGTTTTCTTTGAGAACTTCCTAGAGGATGATTTCTAGGTTCTTACTATGAGCATGGCTTTCAGGTAGTCCAATAATTTTTAAATTATTTCTCCTGGATCTCTTTCTTGGTCAGTGCTTTTTCCCATGAGATATTTCACATTGCCTTCTATTCTTTCATTTGTTTGGATCTGTTTAACAGCATCTTGATTTCTCATAAAGTCATTAGCTTCCATTTGCTCCAATCTAATTCTGCAGCAATGATTCTCCTCATTAAGCTTCTGAGATTCTTTTTCCATCTGGCAAATTCGACTTTTTAAGGCATTCTTCTCCTCCTTGCCTTTTGAACATCTTTTGCCATTTGAGTTGGTCTATTTTTTAAGGTGTATTTTCCTCAGTCAGGCTGTTGAATCTCAGTTTGCAATTTTCTTGCACTGTTTTCATTTCTCTTCCCAATTTTTCCTCCACTTCTCTTATCTGCTTCTTAAGGTCCTCTATGGCCTGTAACCAGCTTGTATTTTCCCTGGAACCTTTTGGTACAGGAGTTCTGACTTCACTGTCTTCCTCCTGTTCAATGCTTTGCTCCTTTTTGTCCCCCAAAGAGGAGTCTGATGTTGTAATCTTCTGTCTGCTTTGTTTCCTTTGCCTGGTCATGTTGCCCCTCAGTCACTTGACCCCTGGGCTTTTTGCCACAGTAGGACTCTGCCACCAGACAGGGGAGCTTTTGTCCCAAGTGCTGGGGTTTTCTCAGCTGCCAGAGGTATTAGATGGGTGCCCTCTCTGAGGTCTCCATACTCTCTGGCAAGCTGGACACACACCCCAGAACATCCACCCTAGACTGCAATCCAGATCCAAGCATGTTAAAGAAAGAACAAGTACACCTCAGACTGGTGTTTGGTCTCCCTACACTCTGCAGTCAAGGAGCTGAAGCTGCCATGTGGCACTGGCTGGCTGTGCTGATGTCTCAGTGGCTTCTCGCCCTGGGGCAAAAGCCGATGCACTCCCACTTACTGGGTCCCAAAGTCCAGACTGCACTGACCTCTCACTTTGTCCTTCACATCTGTGTGTTGATAAATCTGGAACAGCCACAGCTGCTGCTGATCTAGAGTTCCTCTGGCTCATCGTTCGTCAGGCCCACCCTTGGGCTAAAGTCTCTGGGTGCGGCTGGGCTTGACTCCCAGAGTGCTGTGCAAACTGATTCCTGCAGGCCTGCCTGGCTGTCCTCAGCTGTAGCTTAGCTTCTCTGTGTCATTTTGTGGTTTCTGCAGCTCCCAAGTTTGTTTAGAGTCCCGTTTTTACATTAATGGGAAGGTGGAAGCCGGAGCAGCGGGGAGGTCCTTCTTCTACTCCACCATGTTGACTCTGCTCTCCATTATATTAATTCTAATGAATACAATTTCCAACATCTATTTCAGAGAACTCATGATGAATGATGTTACTGGCCTGAGAGGAAAGTGATGGACTTAGGAGTCAGGGTTCACCACATATCATATACATATATAAATACCTATCTATGTATCTGTCTGTCTGTCTAATCTTTTGGATATGACCAATGCATGAATTTGTTATGTGTGGTTATACATGTTTGTAACAGAGGGTTTTTTTAATATGTGTACAGGGAAGTGGGAGGAAGAGAAGGTAGATTTTCATTGATTAAAACAATATACTTAAATAAAAATTAAACATCGAGATTACAATTCATGGGAAAAAGGGGATTAGTGACTTAAGTAAAAGGCAGCCTTAAGAAGGAGTAATTGGAAGAAAACGAACAGATTTCAGATGATCGTATGTAAATGCAATAGATGAAAAGAAAAGCAAGTATAGGAACCAATAACCAGGATCTGATACAGGGGAAGAGTGGAGTAGAAGCGAAGTTGAAAAGAAATGGTTTCAGTTAGAGATTGAATGTGTTGATCATATTCACTCCCTTTCTTTCCCTTTTATTTATTCATTCATTCATTCATTCATTTATTTATTTATTCATTCATTCATTCATCTATTTATTTATTTATGTATTCATTCATTCATTTATTTATTCATTCATTTATTTATTTATTTATTCATTCATTCATTTATTTATTTATTATTCATTTATTCATTTATTTATTCATTCATTCATTCATTCATTTATTTTCTTTTATTCACTTTATAGGGAGGAGACAAAGAGAGGGCAGAAGAAGTGCAAAAGGATTTTATGGAGGGCAAAACATTTGTAACTATGAATTTGAATGGGAAATACTCATGTACAAAAGAGAAGAGGATAAAAATAAAGTAGACTAGAGATCAGAATCCAGGAATATATTGTTTACAAGAAATGCACTTAAATGTTCTACATAAGCGTGCCAGGGAAGACTTTTTTATGCTTTGGGTGAACTAAAAAAGTAGGGTTAGAAAATATAATCTAAGATAAGGCAAAAGTACAAACAGTTAAAAGACAAAAACAAGAAAATATATTATGCTTAAAATCACTATAGGCAATTAAATAATATCAACTCTGTCCATATATATAATACATATTATTTATATGCATATATATGAACAACACATGTGTGTGAGTGACAGAGAGAAAGAGAGAGAGAGAGAGAGAGAGAGAGAGAGAGAGAGAGAGAGAGAGAGAGAGAGAGAGAGAGAGAGAGA
>NW_027185809.1:42327393-42339134 GCF_028583685.1 Petaurus breviceps papuanus
AGAGAGAGAGAGAGAGAGAGAGAGAGAGAGAGAGAGAGAGAGAGAGATGATATTTTCTATGGTGATTTTTAGCATAATATAGTTTCTTTATCTCTTTTTTTTTTTTACTGTTGCCTTGTCTTAGGTCATATTTGCTACCCCTGCTTTTTTAATTCACCCAAAGCTTCATAAAGTCTTCTCCAGCACACTTACGTTTAATATTTAAGTGTGTTTCTCATGAACAAAATATTGCTGAATTCTTATGTTTAAACCACTTTTTTGGTACCACTTAGCCATATAAGACATACTACTGACTTGTGCAAGAATCTTTTATAGAAATTAACCATTTGTTACTGTATAAAAACGTTATGAGTAAACAGAAAGACCCAGAAATATTAAATAGACCTTTTATTGACTGCATCCAACAAAATCCACTTGAAGAAAAATTTAAACCTGAATGGAGAGTAAATAATTTCATCCTAATGAATTTATAGGTAAAAGAACAAAACATAGAAACAACAGGTAATTTCATTTTAAAATGGCAGTAATTATATGAAATAGTATAATTTGGGGATGCAGTCAAAGAAGCCCATGGAGGAAAATGTGATAAATCTCTTCATTAACAAAAGAAAAGATAGTTCAACGAATCAAGCATGGAAGTAAAAAAAGTGAGAGACCAAAGAGCAACAAATTAGAAATCCTCAACAGAACAAAAAAAATCCTGGAAATCAAAGAAAATGTGAAAAAATCTTGGCAAAAATCAAAAACAAGAAAAAAAACAAAGGAAAAATGAAAAAAGATACTCCAAGCAGTAAACTAAACAATAAAAATAATTTTAAAATGAAAAATAATTAATAAAATATATGAAAGATAAATGAAAAGCCAATAGCAAATATCAAAATTGAGAAAAATCACAAGAAAGGCAATAAATGAAATTATATCATTTTAATAAATTTCATTCAATTAAAAGAGTGTATAAAATGCAACAATTAATAGATCAAGAAATAGATAATTTAAATAACCCAATCCAAGAAAAAGAATTTAAATGTCATAAATAAATCCCAAAAGAAAAAATATATGAAGTACAGATGAATTTACAAATTGTCTGTCAACCATTCAAAGAAGAATTAATTCCAACCTTATGTAAACTATCTTTTAATATATAAGGAAAGTATTTGAATGTTGCCAAGAAAAAGCAATAAAAAATGGATAACTTCCATTCAAAACACCTGGAGAATGTATAAAATATTTGGAATTTCACTTATCAACATACACACAGAAATTATAAGGATAGACTTGCAAACACTTCACTGAAATTACTACTTAAATAATTTGAGACAGTAATTGCTTAGGGTTTACTATATTAGCATAATAGTAACTTATAATTATGGTATCTGAATCATTCAATACCAAAATGAATTACCAAAGCATTACTTAAAAATAAAACTAAACACAATAATAACAAAATTTACCTAAAGGAATAGAAGTTCAAGGGTTTCAAAGGACAAAATGAAAAATAAAGTAAGGTAAGAGCAGGATTAGCTTGCAAGATCTTAAGCTATAACAAACTATACTGTAGAAGAATAAAGACACTGGTACTGATTAAGAATAGGAAATGTGACCAGTGGAACATATTAAGAATACAAGTTGCAGAGGAAATTAATGTTGTAGCATAGTCAACACTGGGTATAATGGGTAAAAACTCACTATTTAACAAAACTTCTGGGAAAACTGGAAAGCAGTCTGGCAGAACTTAGATTTAGAACATCTCAAAACATATACTACTAAAATATCATGTAGATACATGACCTCAGTATAAAGATCATATCATTAAACATATTAGAGAGATAAGAGATTTCCTACACCATTTTGTAAAGGAAAAGTGCTTTGATTAAAACATGTATAAAGAGGATCATAGAAAATAATATGTATGATTTTCATTATATGCAATGAATAGTGTTAGTACAAACAAAATAAATGCATGTTAAATTAGAAGGGAAACATTTAACTGAAAAAATCTTTTTTGAAGGTTTATGTGATAGAGGTCTCATATCAATGATATAAAAGTAACTGATTCAAGACTAAGAGACATTCCCCAATACATAAATGGTCATAGGTCATATGTAGGACAAGCTATTTTCAAAAGTATAAGAACAAACTCTCAAAACCAGCATAAAAATGCTCCAAATAATTAATAATTGGGGAAATACAAAATAAAACAATTCTGAAGTTCTACTTCATATCCATTCTATTGGCAAAGAAGACAAAAATAGAAAATATCAAATGTTGAAAGGACTGCAGAAAAACAGATACACTAACACACAGTTTGTCAAACTGTAAATTGGTCTGGCCATGCTGGAAAGCAATTTGGAACTATTACCCAAAATTCACTAAAGTATGCATACCCTTAGACCTAGCTATGCCTGTAGTAGGACTATACCCAAAGAGATAAAAAAAAGATGGCAATTACATACACACACACGCACACACATGTGTGTATATAGATTGCTTAAAATCACCATAGGCAATTAAATAATATTCTTTTTCTCTCGTTCTCTCTTTTTATATCTCTATATCTCTATTTTTTTGTAGACACAAATATATCTATGTTCATATATCTATGTTTTATATGTGTGTTACATGTATATAAAGGAGAAAGTTCAGAACATGTGTGCACATATATGTATGCACATGTACATATACATGAACCCATATATACATATGCATATATATACACATGTGTATATATATATATATATATATATATATCTAGACAAAAGAAAAAGTGGATGGAGGAGGATTACATGGATAGTGTTATGGAAACAGCCAACATGAACTTAGACTTTGAGAGATAATGGTAGATAGAAGCGTCTAGTGTGGTATAGTCCATGTAGGATAGAACTGAATAACTGAAAAATAACAATCATTATGTGGGGCAGCTAGGTGGTTCTGTGGTTAGACTGTGTGGCCTAGAGTCAGGAAGTTCCTGAGTTCAAAGCTGGTTTCAGGTACTTACTAACTGTGTTCCCCTGTACAAGTCACTTAACCTTGTTTGCCTCAGTTTTCTCACCTGCAAAATGAATTTGAGAAGGAAATGACAAACTACTTTAGTATCTTTCCCAGGAAAACTCCAAATGGGGTCATGAAGAGTTGGACATGCCTGGAAAATGACTGAACAACCACAAAATAATTGTGTATGTTGTTTTCCTGTCTTTTCTATCTTTATTTTGCATCAGTTCAAGTAAGTCTTTCTACTCTTCATGGATTCATTATTTTTCATTTCTTACTACATAATAATATTCCATTATATTCATGTATGGCAATTTGATTAATTATTCTTTAATCAATGGGTATCTACTTTGTTCTAGGAAATTGCTCTGACAAGAAAAACTCTCCTATAAATAATTTTGCTTTGCCTCGCCCCACCTCTCTGATTTTGATGTGATTTATCCTTCAATTTTTTATGAGACTTCCCCAAAACTCTCCTATCTGTTAATTTCTCTTGTATCTTTCCTATTTCTTTGCCTGTTTCCCCTTATTGTATTGTAAGGTTCTTGATGCCACAATTAATGTTACATTTATCTTTTTATTCCCAGCACTTAGTACGATACATTGTATGGAGAAGAAATTTAACAAATGTTTGCTGAAGTGAATTGAATTGAAACGTAAATTGTTATATGGAACAGAAGCTATTATTTTCATTTCTGAATATGAATTTGTTCAACAGAATCAAGGCACTTTTCTTTATGCAATGATTTTTCTCACCCATCATGTTTATTCAGGCATAGATTTTCAAGTTGTACCAATATAACCTGCTTCTTGTCTACTTTGTGGCTAGCTTGAAAAAAACCATCTTCCAGATTGTTATTTTTTGGTCACTTAAAAAAAATTCACAGCCCCCTTCCCCTACTTATATCCCGAGAGAGAACAATTATGCATTTTAATGGTATCAGTATCTGTATGTGAATGATATTTGGTAATATAATTGCTGTATGAGAACAAAGTTTTTCCTTTTCTTATAATGCCCTTTTTCGCACAGTAGAATTTCCTTAAAGCATAGTATCATTTCTTAATAGAAGACCTCAACATGTGAACCTCTGCTACTGGATCTAGCTAATCTTTGTCCATCTATCTATTTTGTATGTCTTTGACTGCAGTAACCTTTTTTACTTTGATACATTGACAGGTTGGCTAATTTAGCACAAAGCAGGGGAAAATGGGAGAAAGCTCCCTTCCCATACTTCAGAAGAAATAAGACATGCTGGGGGCAGCTAAACAAACAAGAATCTCTGACCTTTTCCTTTAACTAGTATTCCAGCCCAGTGAGCTCATTAAGAGAAAATCTGTTAGCATTCACTGCATGTTGGCAGATGACTAGTGCACAGCACATGCTGTCATCTCAACAGGAGATCAAGAAAACCCAGTTCCTACATGACCCATCATTGTTAAATGGAAAATTTCCGTAGTTACTTGTATTACGTAAAACTGCTTGATGTACATTAAAGGGAACCTTTTGAACCCCAAGCTCATTATTTTCATCTTTTTCCCCCTTTCTGATTTTGCTTCTGCAATCAGGAAGCCTTAAAGTCTTAGCATATATGCTCATGTAATGGGCAGCTAATGAATATAGCTGTTGTTTTGTGCTAATTCTTGCAGAGGTAAATTCTTCATTTGGAAGTGATGGGGTCTGTTTTTGGCTCTAGGAAAGTTTCAGCAAATGATGCTAATTGGACCTCATTGAAATCTAAAGGTACTAGGGTTCAGAGAAATAAAGGGTAGTGGCATGTTTATACTCTGTCCAACTGGACTAGAATCTTCTGCTAGCTTTCACATTTCATGATTATTTTTCTCTTGTTTCATCAAAAGGCAAAGGAAGAAAATAATCTCTTAATGTTTCCTTTCCTTTATCTGGAGGTTAATATTGGTCAAAAGAGATTTTTTTTCTTTGCTTTCTGGAAGGGGAAAGGTAGGCAATTGGGGTTAAGTGACTTGCCTAAGGTCACACAGCTAGTTTTGTGTTGTGTCTGAGGCTGGATTTGAACTCAGGTTCTCCTGACTGCAGGGCTGGTGCTCTGTTCACTGCACCACTTAGCCACCCCAGTCAAAAGAGAATTTAAAGGACATTTTACAACCACAATAACATTTTCTTTCATTCAGCCCTTGGTGGTGGGTTGGATTCTTCCATGTGATTGAACATTGGATCTTTATACTCATAACCACACACATTCAGATGCTAACTGACATCACATTAGAAAATGAAGAAAAATGAACACTCCCCTATGAATGAATGAACAGTCACTTGTTATTCACCCAATTAGACATTAACTGAAACAATACATAGACATGACCTGTCTCAAAATGGGCTGCATAATGTTAATATTACTATGCTGAATATGAACCTTCATACTACAAACATCTTGGATTTTGACCAACAAACACTTAATATAGAGATCTATTCACTTATCCTTTAATTTTTTTTTTACATTTTGAACCTTAGTTGTCATGTTCACACAAAAAGAATTGAAACTCACCAATTTGTATTATATAATTGAGTTTGATGGAGGTCACTCTGAATTGTGGAAAATCCCAAGCTTCATGAAATTTTTTAAAGCAATTCAATTTTATTCCTGTAATGTTCATATAGTTCTACAAATGTTCATACAGTTCAACAAAGCTATCCTAATAGCTTTTGCCAGGATGGAATTCTGAAATTGGAATTCCTCAGGTTGACTATTTTTTAAATAAAAAAGGTATAAAATGAACATGGTGAAAATAAAAAGTCACAATCAAGGAGATTTTCCCCTTATCTACACTAGATTCAATCAGCTAGTGGTTGGTAGAAATGCCCCCAGGGCTCATTAATTATAGAAACCCCAGGGAAAACATGATAACCCTCCTCCCTAAGAGATACTTTTTGTTTGAGGACTAGAGAGCTGGTAGTCCACTTTGAATGGAATATAGTGAGTGGAAGGGAATAAAAATTCCTCTTTTGTATTACAGTTCTTTAAATACACAAAGATAGATATCTCTAACATTAGTGAGATGACAACCTAAGTCTTCTATTTTTCAGGGTATCCATTCCTAGCTTCGTTAAACCACTTATGTATTTCATGTTCTCTGCTCTGTTCACCATACAGATCATTTTTCTCCTAATGTTTTCCAGTTTCTCAGTGTCCTTTCTAAGACATTATACCTCAAATTGAACAAAAAATTTGAGATGTGTTCTGGACAGGAATGAAGACAGAAAGACCTTATTCATTGAAGATGCTTTGCTTCGATTAATTAATATATCTTATGATCACTTTCCCTTAACATTTTTTGGCTGTCATGTCCCATTATTAACCCATATTTAGTTACTGTTCCCTAAAATTCCAATATTTTTTTCAAATGAAGTGTGTTGTCTGGGCATACCTCACCCATCTTCTACATATACGTTAATGTTTTGAACCCAAGTGAAAGATTTTTCATTTATCCTTATTAAATTTTATTCTTTTTGATTCTGCTTTTCAGTATCCCTTAGGCTCGAGTCTTTCATTATATTGGCTATCACGTCCAGGTTTTTATAACTAGAAAGTTTTGATAGATATCCTAGCTATGCCTTCATCCTAGTTGCTGATAAAAATTTTGAATAGCAAATCACTCGCATCTCTCTATCGTATCCAAAAGAATAAAATGAGAAAGTTTGACAAATGCCTCGCTAAAATCCAGGTATACTCTATGTATCACTGTTATGAACTACTTTCCTTCTAGTTCCTCTGTGAGGAAATAAAATTGGGATGGTATCATCATCCTTTCTTCTTTTTTATAAGTTGAAGCAGATTCTTATTGATCACAGCTTCCCTTTCCAAATACTTCTAAAGTATTGCTGTTTTTAATAATTTCTAAAATTTTGCCAGGAGTCAAATTCAAACTCACTTGCCTATTGTTTGAATGCTCCATCCTCTTTCCCTCTTTGAAAAACATGATTAATATTTGTCCTACAAGCACTCCAATCTTGTAGAGGCAACTGATGATGCAGTGATTACAGTTTTGGCTCTAACGTCAGGAAGATAGGAGCTCAAATCCAGTTTCAGACATTTACTAGCTTTGTGATCCTGAGCAAGTCACAACATATTTTTACCTCAGTTCCCTTAACTATCAAAAAGGAATAATACTAGTATCTCTCTTGCAAGGTTGTTGTGAGAATTAAATGGGATAATATTTATAAAAAAGTGATTGCCATAGTGTCTGGTACATAGTAGGCACTATATAAATGCTTATTCCCTTTTCCTCTTGTAGCACCTTTCCCATTCTCTATGACAACAATCACATTTAATCATTCTTTCAGTGCTAGTTCATCTGTACCTGGTGACAAACACACTGGGACTATGCACTCTCTAATTCCCTTACTTGTCATGGGTATAAAGTGATTATTCCATCAAACGTGTATTAATCATCCACTATATGTAAGGTAATTTGCTAGGAACCAGGAATATAAGCTTGAAAAATGATGAATTCCTCACCTTTAAAAGGTTTATGATTTAATTAGAATAAATGAAAATAATACATAGTAGAATATGAAAGACACAAATGAGAAAGGTAAAGAAATATGTACGAAAATATGAGAAATAGGGAAATACCACTTTCCCCAAGGAAAATCAGGGAAAGTTCCAGAGAGGAGGTGGGCTTTTAAGGAAAAAAGGAATTTTTAAGTTTGTATATTATGAATGATTATGTTCTAGGCATGGGTGGTGCTCTGCAATAATGATTTTGAAAGAGCAAGACAGCAAAAACAGAGGATGTGGAAGATCACAAATGCCAGGTTAGGGAGTTTGCATTTTATCCCATAGTTAATAAGCAACCCCTGAGCAGAGAAGCAATCTAAAAGACTATTAGGAACACCACATCATTTAAAAGGTTATTTTTAACACTGTGTGAAGGGATAACTGCAAAAATGATTCACTAGAAACAAAGAGACAAGTTAGAAAACTTTCACAAAATTCTAGGTCAGTGACCTTCAAACATTTTTTAATCACACAGCTGTCAGCTTTAAAAAATTCAGCATATTTTCCCTATATATATATTCATAAATTATTGTTATACATGTATAAAGAACACATTATAAAAGAGAAAAATAGAAAATTTAAAAAAAATGAGGGAAAATAAAAATATTTATTAATGATATGAAAATTTTGGCTCTCACAAATTTTTTAAAAATAAACTTATTTTAGTGAAAGAAATATAATTGAATATACTTATATCAATAACATTTATATATATCCTTAAAATTTATACACATTCTTTAAGCTTACATTTTTAATTCAATTTTAATTTACTTGATTAATTACATATGAGAATTTTAATTTCTAACTTAAATTTAGATTTTTTGCTATATATTTTATTTAGTAAACTTTAAAACAAAATGCAACTTTTAGACATTAGAAGATGATGTTTCTGAGTTAATGTATAAAGATATGATTTTTACAGTTATCTTACATATTTTTTTACAATAGAATCTTAGATTTAAAAAATCTTACTAGTTATAATGTCTTCATATTATAATTAGGTAATATTTCAAGGTATGATATATCCTTAAGAAAAGGTTAATTGTTAAAGAGAGTTAATATAAATCCATATTTTCAACAATCTTAATAATTTAAAACATTTGGTTGATTATTAATTAGATTATTAATTCTTAGACCTCATAATATGGCTAGAATTTGTTTCTATTAGTAGTAAAAAGGTTAATTCTGCCATTTCCTTATGCTCAAATTATTCAAAATATTTTTAATAAATAGTTTCTTTGAAGGAATCTTTTGAAGGTGCTTGCCCATTTTGTGAGGGTTAGTTTGATTAAAACTATAGAGTACAATCCATAAATATGCTTAGACATATGAAACTACACCATATTACAATATATTGAAAGTGAATGAATGAGGGTCACATTGTCAACTTTTTCTAAATGTACCCCTCTTAAAGCAGGATACCTTGTATACTGTCAAAGATACATGGCTGTATTACTGATTTATTGAATGAAGACACTAGTATCAATTTACATGTTAAATAATAATAAGGCTTGATTTCTTTCTTTTTCTAAGGTCAAAATAACCACATATAGATGTCCTGATATTTTCTTCCTGTGCTACAATACAGTATTTTGGAGACCACTGATCTAGGTAAGATGAGTGGAAAGTATTTTGTTATTTATTATTTGGACTCAGTACAGATATTTGGGCTGGGTATAGTTTTTAAAATCACTTATATAAAGGTGGTCACCAACACCATGAAGTAGATGGATGAAATTACAAGCCGAGGATATGGACAGAGAAAAGAATAAGTAAGAGAAAAGAGACTTAGTGAACAACCATATATTATGAAGAGGTGGGTGGATGATTGACCAGCAAAGAAAAAATAAGAAGATATGGCTAAATAATTAGGAGACAGAAAACAGACAGAGACAATTGAAATAAAATAAGATGACTAAGTCTACCTTTCTCCACCATTCATTATCATCCTTCCATCCACCTCCAAGCAGTGGTCTGGTACATCTTGATATCTTGAGTAGTCATTAGCAATTTCAGTTTGTTCTGAGGTTGGAGTGTCCTGACTGTTTCTAGGGGACTATTTGTGCTACTTTTGCATTTATCCTCAATTATCTGTGTCCTAATTTCCATATACTCTAAGTGCCTTTTTTACAGCTTAAAAATTTTTTTAGCTATCACACACACACACACACACACACACACACACACACACACACACCCCTCATCTCTCATCTTTCCTCCCTTGGGAAAGAAAGAATTCTATAGTTCTGTATTGCATAAAAATTTCACTTATCCTTTTTGTCCTTGAGAAATGCAATCTAGGATCAAGACCCCTGTTTACCTTCAAAACATAATGTGCTTAGCAATGAAAGGATTTAGGGTTGGAGAAGAGGGGGTTGTAATTGAACTAGACAGAGTGTAATGCATTGAAGACTTATCATTGATTTGACTTTATATTTGCATTGATGATATATGCTCATGCTTGATTTTCATAACTAGTCTTGACACCTTTATTGGGATATTTGTAGAACAGAGAAAGGCTTAGATAAAAAGTGACAGCTTCATGGTGGACAAGATGTAAGTTTTCCTGGGTGATACTGAAGGAGATAGCTGAGAGACCTGGCATATTTTAGTATAAATATGCCTATGAACCTATAGAAATAATATATTGCTCCCTCCCATGTCAGGGCTACCAAGTGTTTGGACAACCTTTTATACTCCTTTAAGACTTTATATCCTACATTTGAGACTCATCCAGGGCCTCATGTTTAAATGAGAAAATATACTATGCCTTTTTTTTATACATGTGACAGATTCCTGACCTATATTATACTTGGGATATATTCCTTATTCCATATAATCACCTTCAACATTCTGTGTGTCTCCCTCCTGTTATCTGTGATGTTTAGTATCTTGTTAAGTGACCACTCTACATGAATTTGCAGCATGAAAAAAAATCACAGCACACTAATAAACTTATAGAACAAAGCAAGAAATGTGTCTTAGAAGAGTGACTGGAGTCAATGGTGGAAATAAAAAGCATAACTGAGTAGCTGGTGCCAAAGATGATAAAGCATAATGTCCTCTGTACCTTCCCCTTTCATTTAACTTCCAGAATAGTGTGTACCTTAATTTCCTCGTCTATAAAATGAACTTGAGAAGGAAATGGCAAACCATATCTTTGCCAAGAAAACCCTGAATGGGTTTATTAAGAGTCATACACAACTGAAATAACTAAAAACAACAAACAATGACAAAAAATTTAGTACAGTGCCTAGTACATAGTAGGTGCTTTCTACTTGTTGTTGTTGGTGTTGATATATATATGTATGTATCAATAAGATGTTATTATGGATGTGAAACACTTGTTAAACCAAATGGTTAGATAAATATGAGTTATTGTCATCATTATCATCTGAGTCTGACTGCATAAACCTGGAGACACTGTTAATAATATAAAAACAAAAATAGAGAGAGAAAATCATGCATTTCAACATCATTATTTTTAAAATGTGGACTTTAAACCATATTCCTGAAGAATGAGCTCAAATCATGGCCTCCCACACAGTTTGTTCCAAAGTCCCAGATGCTGTCAAGCTGCGAATTATTTTTATGCTCAATGACATTCTCATTTAAATGCTTAAAAGGCTCTTGCAGAGACAATGAAATAGCATGTTTGGACATTTATATATAGAATACAATAATTTTATTTTGAATACCTAGATAATGGGAGTTAATTACATGGAGTAACATCAGATTGCACACGCTACCTTTATTCTCCTTCCAGGTAGAAAGAATCACTGAATTTAAATAGGCACTCCTGTCATCTAAAAGCCCTTGAACTTAGATTTCATTCTAGGTCATTGGCAGATTATGTAACCTGGGCTCTTGGTGGGCTCTGATAGATAGGTTTTTACCTTATGCTGCCTGAAATTGGGTCTTCAAGTCATTTCCCTGCCATTGCCACAGCATATTCCTATTTGTGACACTTCCCCTTTTCCATCTTTCTAGCTGATTCCCTTAATGTCCTGTTCTTGTTATAATGTAATCTCTTTGAGGGCAGGGAAAATCTGATTTACATTTATATCACTAGTGCTTAACAGTTTCTAGCACAGAGTACTTAAAGAATACTCCATCCATCCATGAGTCCATCTGTCTGTCTGTCTGTCTGTCTGTCTGTCTATCTATCTATCTATCTATCTATCTATCTATCTATCTATCTATCTATCTATCTATCTA
>NW_027185809.1:42339144-42347311 GCF_028583685.1 Petaurus breviceps papuanus
CTATCTATCTATCTATCTATCTATCTATCTATCTATCTATCTATCTAATCATCTATCTCATAATGTGTGATAAAAATGTCTTCACTGAAGTAAACTCAATTTTATTTTGTCAATTTTTTTAAAAAAATTAAGCTTAAAAAAAAGCCATGACCCATAACATACCTTGGACAGCAAATGAACACAGAGACAAAGAGTAGCCATTATATATTTTACCTTTAGGAGCATCTTGCCTTGAAATTTTTGCTTATTACCAACACATAAAAGGTATTGACTAAGACTTCGAGGGCTCCTCAGGAAATTAAGAAAAAAAAATTTCAGTTTATTTTTTTTAAAGGTGGAGATGAGATGTGATCATCAGGACTCCTCTTAACCAGTTTAAACAGAAGTAGAATGTCTAATACCCATGTAAAGATTTTTTTACACTAATTTAAAATAGCAGCACTGTATCGCTGGAACCAAGATTAAGGGGGCTAACCTTTAAGACATAAGAATTTGATAGCAACTCTGGTTTTAAGTAATGGTGATTGGATATCTTTACCAAATATTTGGATATGAGTTTTTTTTTTTACTTATGTTATTTTTTAAATTTATTCTTAGTTGTCAATATTCACTTTTATAAGATTTTTAGTTCTAAATTTCCCCCCTCCCTTTCCTTTCCCTCCCCAAGATAGCATGCAATCTTATATAGGCTATTCATGTACAATTATATTAAACATATAGTCACGTTGTAAAGAAGAAATCAGATCCAAAGGGAAAAAAATAAAATATGAGAAAGAAAAAAAAGAAGAGACAAAATAGCATGCTTTGATCTGCAAAGAACTCCATAGCTCTTTCTCTGGATGTGAAAAGCATTTTCTATCATGAGCCTTTTGTAATTGTCTTAGATCATTGCATTGCTGAGAGGAGCTAAGTCTATCAAAGTTGGTCATTGAACAATGTTTCTGTTACTATGTACAATGTTCTCCTGGTTCGCTCACTTCACTCAGCACTGGTTCATTTAAATCTTTCCACATTTTTTCTGGAATCTGCTTATTATTTCTTATGGAACAATAATATTCAATTACATTCACATACCAAAACTTGTTCAAACATTCCCCTATTGATAGATATCTCTTGTGAGGGTTTTTTTTTTAATCCTTTGAAGATATAGAAGGAGGATGGGAAAGTTGAAAAAAAGATCTCCACACTGATCACCAACATTTAGTGTAGACCAAAGATGTTTATAGAGATATATGTCTGTGACAATGAATCTAGTTGCAAACAACTTTTTTTTTTTACTGTCAGTGTTTCCTGAATATTGACTGAAGCTACAGGAAATTAAGGGTAAGTCATGTCTATAACGATCTTCCAGAAATATGCACCTTCTTAAATACGCAAATGGATCCTGGGGATCCATTTGCAGAAAGGAATTTGGTGCAAAAGTTCAGATATTTTAATCCAGCAAGATCTTTAGGAACATATTATCTCAGTAACTGGTGAATGTGCTAATCTTTTTGATAGCTTTTATATAAAGCATGCTATCTTTAATGTTTCTTACAAAACACTGAATTGGGAAGGGCTCTTGGGAATAAGTTAGTTTTAACTACAGATGCACAAATATCTGTGTGAAAAATGGAGAGTACAAAAATGCATTCTGTTGTTCTCATTAATAAAAACAATTTAGAAAAAGTGCAAAAACAAAAAAAATATTACAGTAGGAGCCTATATATATGTGTGTATACACACATATGTGTGTGTATATACATATATATATATATATATATAAATCTTTTGATAAACACTGACATAACTGCTCATGCTGAAAAGTTCTTTCTCAGAACTGTTCTACTCAGCACTTCAATGCTAATAGAAAATGAGAGAAAAATGATAAAAACTCCATGTAATGGCCACGTTTCATAATCATAGAACTAGAAGACCTAAAGAAAAAAAATGCTGACCATTCCTTTTGAACAGGTTGAAAAATACTTATAATATTCTAGGGAGAAAGTTGTCTACTTTTCTTGAAACTCTCCAGAAAAAGAGGCTCCAAAGTTTCTTTTTTTAGTGCTTTATTAACTTCTGATTTACAACATTCATTTCCTCCAGATTTTGAGTTGCAAATTTTCTTCCCACTTTTCCCCAACCCACCGCCCCAAAATAGCAGTCCAACAGGATATCCCCTCCTCCAATCTGCTCCCTCTCTTGTTTTTTACCATACCCCTTTCGACTTTTCCAGTGGATCTCTATGCCCCAGTGCCTGTATATTTTATTTCCCAATTACATGTAAAATAGTATTAATAATAGTATATATATATATATACATATATATTTGAATATTTGATTTTAAAACTTTGAATTCCAGATTCATCTCCTTCCGCCCTTGTCACCCATCCTTACTGGGAAGATAAGCAGTTCAGTAAAGGTTGTACATGTGTGACTAATGCAAAACAAGAAGAGTAGATACATTGTAAAAGAATGACTATATTTCCCTCCCTCCTATCCCACCTCCCACTTGTTCTATTCTCTACTTTGATCCTGTCCCTTTTCAAAAGTGGGTGCTTCCAACTTCCCTCCCCCCCAACCTGCCCTCCCTTCCATCATCCTCCCTCTCATCCCCTTCCCCCCCTACTCTCCTGGAGGGTGAGATACCCTATTTAGTGTGTATTACATTCCCTCCTCAAGCCAAATTCAATGGGAATAAGGTTGACCCATTCCCTTTTGCCTTCCTATTCTTCCCCTCCATTGTAACCATTTTCCCTTGCCTCTTCTTTATGAGATAGTTTACCCCATCCTGTCTCTCCTCATCTCCTCTCATTATATTCCTCTCTCACCTCTTAATTTCACCTTTTAAGTATCATCCCTTCTTGTTAAATTGGTTCTGTGCCCTCTATCTATGTATACCTGTAAACATATATACACACATTCACATATGTATTCATATGCCCATATACCCTCATATATAGACGTGTATATATATATATATATATATATATATATATATATATATTCCCTTCAACTACTGAGAAAAGTTTCATAAGTTACAATTATTGCTTTTTGATGTAGGAAGGTTAATAGTTCAACTTTGATAAGTTCCTTATGATTTCTTTTCCCTGAGTACCTTCTCATGCTTCTCTTGCTTCTTGTATCTGAATGTCACATTTTCTATTCAACTCTGGTTTTTTCATCAAGAATGCTTGAAAGTCCTCTATTCCACTGAATGACCATATTTTCCCCTGAGACCTGATACTCAGTTTTGCTGGGTAGGTGATTCCTGGTTTTAATCCCAGCTCCTTTGACCTCTGGAATATCATATTCCAAACACTTTGATCCCTCAGTGTAGAAGCTGCCAGATCCAGGGTTATCCTCATTGTGTTTCCACAATATTCAAATTGTTTCTTCCTGGCTGCTTGTAATATTCTCTCCTTAATCTGGAAATTCCAGAACCTGGCTATAATATTCCTAGGAGTTTTCTTTTGGGGATCTTTTTCAGGAGGTGATTGGTGGATTCTTTCAACATCTATTTTGCCCTCTGGTTCTGAAACTTCAGGGCAGTTTTCTCTGAGAACTTCCTGGAGGATGATTACTAGGTTCTTACTTTGATCATGGCTTTCAGGTAGTCCAATAATTTAAAAATTATCTCTCCTTGGGGCGGCTAGGTGGCACAGTGAGTATAGTGCTGGCCCTGGAGTCAGGAGGACCTGAGTTCAAATCCAGCCTCAGACACTTAACACAAAAACTAGCCATGTGGCCTTGGGCAAATCACTTAACCCCGATTGCCCTCCAAAAAAAAAGCAAAAAAAAATTATCTCTCCTGGTTCTATTATCCAGGTCAGTGTTTTTTCCCATGAGATATTTCATATTGCCTTCTATTGTTTCATTTGTTTGGATCCGTTTAACAGAATCTTGATTTCTCATAAAGTCATTAGCTTCCATTTGCTCCAATCTAATTCTGAAGCAATGATTCTCCTCAGTGAGCTTTTGAGATTCTTTTTTCCATCTGGCAAATTTGTTTTTTTAAGGCATTCTTCTAGTCATTGCCTTTTTGAGCCTCTTTTGCCATTTGAGTTAGTCTATTTTTTAAGGTGTATTTTCCTCAGTCAGGCTGTTGACTCTCATTTTGTAATTTTCTGGCATTGTTCTCATTTCTCTTCCCAATTTTTCCTCCACTTCTCTTATCTGCTTCTTAAGGTCCTCTATAGTCTGTAACCAGCTCGTATTTTCCTTTGAAGCTTTTGGTGCAGGAGTTCTGAGTTCACTGTCTTCCTCCTGTTCCACGCTTTCCTCCTTTTTGTCCCCAAAATAGGAGTGTAATGTTGTAATCTTCTGTCTGCTTTGTTTCCTTTGCCTGGTCATGCTGCCCCTCAGTCACTTGGCTTATTGCCACAGTAGGACTCTGCCACCAGACAGCGGAGCTTTCATCCCAAACGTTTGGGTTTTCTCAGCAGCCAGAAGTATTAGACGGGTGCCCTCTCTCAGGTGTCCACATGCTCTGGCCAGGTGGACACACACCCCACGACCTCCACCCTAGACTGCAATCCAGATCCATAAAGATTAAAGCAAGAGCGATTACCCCTAAGACTGGTGCTTGGTTCCCCTACACTCTACCGGCCAGGAGCTGAAGATGCTACATGGTGGTGGCTGGCTTTGCCGGTGTCTCAGCGGCTTCTTGCCCGGGGCAAAAGCTGACACACTCCCACTTACTGGGTTCCAAAGTCCAGACTGCACTTATCTGTCACATTGTCCCCCCCAAAGTTTCTTTTATTTTTTCATTCCGGAAACTCTCTGGCTCATTGGCATGCATTCTTCACCTTGCAGGAAAAAACTTGGAATTATAGGACAAAATTTTTCCACTTATAGCAGTGATAATTTGAAAAGACTCTATGGTATCTTTTATTATATATATTGATATATGTATGTTTGTGCGTGCATGTGTATATATATGCACATAGCAAAGTTAGATGAAATCTAGAGACTTTGAGTGAAGAAAGTTAACGATATTCAAATTTGTTTCTCTGAGGATAATGGTGTAATTAAAACTCTTACCACTTGCCACGAATCTTATTTGTTGTTTTCAAGATGCTCTTTTAACATCTTTTAAAATGCATAATTGTGCTGATTTGTTGTGCAATTTTCACGCTGTTCCCTCTTTAGTTGTTCCCCAGGCTGCTGTTGTTATTGTATGGACCCTGACGATATGAAAGCTTAAAATTTTGTGAACATTAAGCTCTATTCTTTTTTCCTTTCCCCCATTTTCTCCTATTCAAAAAATTTTTATTTTTCATTTCTGAGAATCTGTTGATTGATTTTACTCAATTCTGAAAAGTTGAAAAACAATGCATCTTAACAAATTAATAAAAGTGACATGAATTTGACTAGTCATTTTCCCCCAAGTTGGCAATGAGTCCTTCTAAACAAAATTATTGAGATTGTATACTTTTATGTTTTAATTGGAAGTTATTTCTCCCCTGAGTTTCCTGCAAATAACATTACTAAATTGATGGGCCACACTTATACACGTATGTCTATGCACACATGCACACACATATACACATACATATGTATAAATGAATTTATACGTATATATGTACACACGTCACAATTTATTTCATGTATTACTCAAAGAAAATAAATACACATTCAACATAAACTGTTCAGTCATATGTTCTTTTTATACAATTTGCTTGAAACCAATTTCAAAAGTTTTAAAGGGAACATGGAACTTCTTACTAAAAACTTTATTCAGTATAATGACTAATATATATCCATCTTTCTATAAACATACACTTGCATATAAACAACGCATATATTTATCCACAGGGGCACAACGCAAATATGTGCATGTATGTAAAACTGTGCATACATGCATACATATTGTATGTATGCACACACACATATTCCATATGTATGCATGCACATATACGTAGTATATGTTATATATACATATATGTATATGCATATCTCTATTGTTATCTATATCTATCTATCTATGAATTTTAAAGAGGCATTGTATTAGACAGATTGCTCATCTTGGAGTGAGAAAGATTTGATTTCCCTAAGACTGTAAGTTTTTAATGATTCTCACTGATGAATTTTAATGATTCTGATGACTATAGGAGCTAATGAATTCCCCATTCTAATGATATAATAGGTGCAAAATACAGAAACATCCCATCATATTGATAGATAGATAGATAGATAGATACACACACACATACATACATACATACATACATACATACATACATACATAGTCAGATAGATGAGAGATGGATGTTTTTAACTGGACCTTCAATTCCATTGGTATTATATCGGTAAAAAAAAAAAATCTAACAATGATGATCAGCATCTTTTCTGCCCCTTATTATCCTATGGAGTTGCCTGGTATACTGAAATAACTTAACCAGAGTCATATAGCTAGTATATTTCAGGGGTAGGACTTGAACCTTGTCTTCCAGCATCTGTGGATGACTTTCTCCTCCTTAGTCCTCTCATAGTGATACCTATGTGTATATATGACATATTTAGCAGAAAACAATGGAGATATCAATTTTATTTTATTTTTAGATTTTCTTCAAGGCAAAAATAGTCCGGAAACAAGACATATATTTCACAAAAAGTGATTTCAACACTATTTGGAGGTTGACATTATGTGATATATTCTGGACAATAATTATTTTTCTTTTCCTGGAACTCATGTGGAATATTTTTTTGTCTATTTTATGTTTGCCTACACTGGTACAATAATTGTCTTTCATATTCCCCCTACCTGATTGTATCTTCCATGACAGCAAAGACATGACATGAGAGCAAAAATGTGTTTATATCTCTTCCAGTGACTAACACAATGCCCATTTAATAATGTTTGCCCAAAGCAGATAACAGAAACTTAATAAATGTTTGTAAAATTCAATTAAATTGAAAACTGCTCCATTGTATCTCTTAATTTGATGTGGACTGGTTATACTAGGCCCTTAGTGACAATAATATAATAATGACTAAGCAATACATGATTATGGATCCTGTTACCTAAAATATTCTAAACCCATGTATTTATTCTTATATTACCTACCCATGTTTAATTTGTGTATTCAAATGTCCTTAGGCTTAGCTCATCCAAACGGATTCATTTGTAAAAAGCTCCAAGTCTTTTTTTCTACCTCACTATAAAATTGTACAGTCCCTAACAGTCGCAGGAAACCTCAAATGATTCTTCAGATGAGATACAGATGACTGTCTGGGTTTTTAATATGGAATTTACCTTCCCAGAGCCAGCTGAAAACTTGGACTCAAATATATTAGGTAGAAGCACATGTCTGTTTGTATCATTTTACTGAGAGTGAATATTCCACTGGAGGTCTGGATGCTATTAATTAGACCTGAGTGTGCCTCTGTATCATTTTCTTGAAATTCTGAACCAGACTGGCTGATCATTATTTTAAAGTAAGATGAAATTGATGACTGATGCATATTTTAAAATTTTCAGATCCCCATATTATCAATAAGACATAAATCCCTGATCTAATAGAATTCTATTCAATGAAACATTTGCCTGTGCTGTTCCTTTCTTCCTATTCAATGAAACATTTGCCAGTGCTTTCTTTCTTTCTTTCTTTCTTTCTTTCTTTCTTTCTTTCTTTCTTTCTTTCTTTCTTTCTTTCTTTCTTTCTTTCTTTCTTTCTCTCTCTTTCTTTTTCTTTCTTTCTTCCTCTCTTCCTTTCATTTCTTTTTGGAGGGCAATTGGGGTTAAGTGACTTGCCCAATGTCTCATGGCTAGTAAGTGTGTCAAGTGTCTGAGGCTGAATTTGAACTCCAGTCCTCCTGTCTCCAGGGCCACTGCTCTATTCACTGCACCACCTAGCCACCCCACCAGTGCTGTTTCTTAAATGTTTTGTTGATAAGTAAAATTATCAATTAGATTTGTGTTCATGGTTTTCTGGTTGCCTGAAAAAGACTGGCTGAGTTGCCTTTAGAAATATATGAAAGAAAAAAATAAAAGAAACAGAATTGAGAGATAAGAGCAAATGTTCCCTGTGATTAACCTATACAGTTTAACAAAAGTATTGATAACTTTGTCTGTGGTGTTGAAAACATGACTGAACTGAATGGTATTTTATAATTCAACAGAGTAATAATGGAAAACGAAGAGAGAGAGAGAGAGAGAGAGAGAGAGAGAGAGAGAGAGAGAGAG
>NW_027185809.1:42347711-42377567 GCF_028583685.1 Petaurus breviceps papuanus
GAGAGAGAGAGAGAGAGAGAGAGAGAGAGAGAGAGAGAGAATGTGTGTGTTTAACCATTTCTTGCTTTAAAATGGTCCTCCACTTCTCATTTTGCCCTATTGCTAGTTGGATTTTGCCTCTGTTATAGCATTAGTTCATTGTAGGAAGAATATCATCATTTCTGAAACCTTAACAGACCCCTCCAGTTGGCTATAGCATAGTCTTTTCCTTTTATGTTTCAGTGCAGGCTGGCTCTGCTCTGCTCCCTTCCTTCTAGACTCAAAGTACATTGAAGAACTCCAACATTGTGATACTAATAATGATGATGATCATCACAGTGATACTTGACGCTGATTTTCTTAAGATTTATAAATCACTCAGCAAACATGATTTCTTTTGTCTTAACAACTTTGTGAAGAATGTAACAAATGCATTATGGTCCATGATTATGGGTATAATAAATGAGATTTAAAGAAGTTAAGGGATTAAGTCAAGAGGTTGCTCAGGCTCTTACAGCTAGTGTCACTTGAATGAAAGTATGCCCTCATTTGTCTCTTGTATCCAGCACCTTTGGGGCATTAGCAATTTTACATAATTCTGTGTGAAGTTATGGAAATTTCAAGAAATCATTTAAATTACTATGAATATTTTATTCTGTTTATTCATTCATTCATTCAATAAGCATTTATTAAGTATCTCCTATGTACTAGGAACTATATTCAGTCCTGGGTTTATAAAGACAAAAACCAAAATGGTCCATCCCCTCAAAGAGTTCATATTTTACAGTTCAGAAAACAAACAATATGTACCAAAAGAATTAAGTGCAAAACAAAATATATGTGATTTTATTTTGTATATGCACATATGTATTTACATAATGAGTTGTTGCATGTAATTGGTATTGTTGGAATGGTATGAGGGAAGGGAATTACTTCTGCTTGGTGGATACTTTCCAACTCTTCCCTTCAGGCATCACTTTCTCTCTAATCGATTCCCTTGTCTCTGCTTTTCAGGAGGAATAGTTTTCCTTTCAAATCCACTAAGGGAAGAGAATTTACCTGAGGTGACTGTCTCTGCAATAGTAGCTTCCAGTTTGTTCCTACCCTTTCCCTCCCCAATGACTACTAAACTTGATAGTCAAGGACTCCTATCAGTCTAAATTTTCTTCTTTTGTGGAGCTATAAAAATGAGTCAATAAAGACCCTGTTGCTCAGCTCTGAGGCTCTATTTAAAAAATAGGTTCCAATGATAAAGAAATACCACGCCCCCACTATATCTTACCACCTATTGTCTCTTTTTCACCTGCCTTTAAATGATGAAACATCTACATATCACCAATGTGATGATTAAACACAACATTATCTTAGTGCCATCTTTAAAGACTAGGTCAATAACAAAATGTACATGTATATATTTTAAAGAAATAGAAATAAGCTTCTTGAACAAATCCATGTTTTCCCAGGGTGGGAGATAAGCAAGGAGAAATGGAATCTCCCACTTGTATCTGCATCCTTGGGTGAATTCAACACGACTAGAATTTACTTAGTCATCCAACATGGACTTGAGGCCTGGTTGATACCTTCAGTTTTGCCGTTCTGCTCCTGTTTCTTTTGCTCTTTCAGTATTTTTTTCTTTTATTACTGATCTCTGATGAGGATACTTCTGGGGGGACTCAGGGCTTACTCTTTTGGCTAGGACAGGTAGAGATGTTGAGTAGAAGAAGGTTTGAGCCTCCAGCCTATTTGTATCTTATCTCTCTACCATTCTTGAATCTCACTGTTCTCACAATGCTTCTGACCTTCCCCTCAAAGTAAAAGCAAAGTCACAGTGTTAGTCAAAGGCTCAGTGGTTCCTTCTGTGTAGCCTGCTGCATGTGGGCCACATCACAGGAAGGTGCAGATAAACATGGGATTTTAAAACCAAAAGAATTGCAAGGAAGTTGCAAGCAAATTCACTTATTCATCTGAGGGTCAGGAGTTATATAGGCAAAGTATACATTGTTTTATGGCCACTCCCATGGGACATTTCCCAATAATGTAAGTGAGACTCCTACCATGTTGGTCATGTCCTTGGTCAAGGTCTGAGGAGAGGGGTGATCTGTCTATGTCTTTCGCAAAATGTGGCACCCAGAAATAAACAAAATGATCTTGACATAGTCTGTCCAGGTGGTATTTCTTGCCAGCTACATAAGGGTTAAATATTGCATTAAGTAATTAATTAATCTTTTTATGGAGGAGAAATTTATGTAACCACATAAGGCAGATGTTAGGGTTTAAAATACTCAGCTATACTTAGATTTATAAGTTTATATATGTATGTTTATATATGTAAACACAAACAGTAGCTAGATCCATATCTTAATCAAGGAATGCTCAAGGAATGAGGTGGTGAGCCAATGATCCTGAGCTATTTGAGCCTGGAGAGAAAGAACAGACCATGAGCAAAACTCTGGCCTGTACTTTTTTTTTGGGAAGGGCAATTGAGGTTAAGTGACTTGCCCAAGGTCACATGGTTAGTAAGTGTTATGTGTCTGAAGCCGCATTTGAACTCAGGTCCTTCTGACTCCAGGGTGGCCTGGACTTTCTTAAAGGGACTCTGTCAGAGCTGGCCCTTGACACTTCCGGACTTGAAGAGATAAATACTGAGAGATTTTTGTCTCTATAGACATTGGTTTCCAATGTCCTGTTACATGTACAACTTAAATCAAATTATTTTGTGAAGTATATAGAAAGGAAATTAAACTTAGAAGGCTCAAAATAAGCCTCTTTCATGAGGTGGCACTAGCTAAATCTTCAGGGAAGGTAGGGATTTGAAGAGGAAGAAGTAAAGGGGGGTCCATTGCAAAAATGTGGGACAGAAATATGTTAAGGTGTGAAGAAAGGAGTGGTAATGCTGTGTGCAGAAAACAAAACAACTAGAGCAGTTTGGCTGGGGTGTATAAAAGAAACTGCAATAATCCTGGAAATACAGTTGTAATAAGAATGTAAATTTTAAAGATCTTCCCTGCCCCTAGGCTAATGTGCACCTGAAGCCTGGGGTGGGAGGCTTGTTTTTCAGTAGATACTTCTTGATTGGCCAGTGAGTCAATAAGGTTGTTACATTCTCTGAGCCAGGAGAAGGCTATATAAGCCCTGATGTGTAGCTTTGTTTTGGGACTCACTTTGAGAAGTGTTCTGTGATTTGATGTGAATTCTGGGAAGCCATTGTTGAGAGTCCCCCGGCTTTGAAAAACCCAGATGTGGAAACCCAGATGTTGACTGGGTATGGATGTAATGGTTGGACAGTTTGGAAAGCTGTCTACTTGATCTGTTAATGTCTTGATAATTCTGTCTGTATATTTTGAAGTTTGGGGTGCTGACCTTTTTCCCCTGAACAAGGTAAACGATATATGTCTGACTGATTAAAGTAAGCTTGTTAACCCATTTTGAGTTGCTTTCCTTTAACAAAGCAGATCCAAGAACCTGTATGGGCAGCAAACCCTGAGGACACGCTTGGGGTGCTTGCTGCTACAATAGTCTAAAGCTAGATTGTGAAGGTCTGTTTTTAAATATTTTAATATATTTTCTTCTTATATCTATACCAAAATATCATACCATGAAACAAAGAATAAAATGAAAAATATTAAAAAAAACCCTACAAAAATAAATACATCAAATGAGTATAACCATATGTGTGATGTTCCACACCCATAGACCTCCATCTTTGCAAAGTAGAGTGGGAGGTGTATTTTCCCATCTGTTTTTCAGAGACAAGCTTTGCCATTTTAATTATACATCATCTATTTTTTTTTCCTTTTTGTTCTTCCAATTTACATTGTTGTTGTCATTGTATATATTTTCTTATTCTTTCTGAAACTTCTCAGAACTTGGCCTTCTTGGCCAAGAAGAATTAATCTAATCCCTCTTTCATATAATAGCCCTGTAAAAACTTGAAGATAGCTATAATATCCTTTCTAACCTTTTACTTCTACAGGCTATATATCCCCAGTTCTAGCTATTGATCCATTTAGGGAGTTGTTTCAAGGCCCCTCATCATCCTGATTGTTCTTCTCTATAAGTACTATAGCATGTCTATGTCTTTCCCAAAATGTGAAGGTAAACAAAATGATCTTGACATAGTCTGTCCAGGTACTATTTCTTGCCATAGTACATAAGGGATAAATATTGCATTAAGTAATTAATTAATTTTTTGATGGAAGAGTAATTTATGTAACCACCTAAGGCAGATGTTAGGATTTAAAATATTCAGCTATACTTAGATTTATAGGTTTATATATGTAAATGTAAAATACATGTTAATACAATGCACATGTTCAATGATATATGCACATAGATACACATATTTGCACATGCCAGTAAATGTATGTATGTATACAAATTTCCTATTATGCTTAACTATTGCTAATGAAGTCTTTTCTGAAGCATGTAATCAACTTTTTTTTTTTTTTAGCAATCGGGGTTAAGTAACTTGCTCAAGGTTACACAGCCAGTTATTTCTGGGTGTGGTGCTGAGTATCTGAGCCTGGGATTCGATTTCCAGGTCATCCCGACACTGGGGCCGGTGCTCTTACTTGCTGAGGCACCTGGCCACCCCTAAGCAATTGGGGTTCATTAACTTGCTCAAGGTTACACGGCCAGGTGTTTCTGGGTGGGTGCTAAGTGTCTGAGCCCGGGATTCGATCCCCAGGTCGTCCCGACACTGGAGCCGGTGCTCTTACTCACTGTGCCACCCGGCAGCCCCTGTAATCAGCTTTCTAATTGGGCTTACTTCATGTAAATGATTTGTTTTTCTGTCCCTTACAGTTAAATGTGGTCTGATCGTCATGGAAAGATACATTACCTATAATGGTCCAATTGTGACTTGGTATTTTTTGACATTACTATATACTTAGGTGGATCCCTATTCTCACTGGTGCTCCCTCTGAGCAGTGAAGTTTTCTACCCATTCTGCCTTTGGATATTGGTTAACTTTTCCCCCAATCTTCTACATTACCCTTTGCATTGGAGGCATTCCTCTAAGGTTTTTATTTCATACCTTAGTGTGAATTAGTTTTATCACTTCAGTTTTTTCTCTGATTGGAGGAAAAGGACATGGTAGAAAAAGAGGTACAAAAGGGAAGAAAAAGGTACTGAAAGGGGACATGGCAGACTGAAAGCAAATTTAGCTAATTTCACCGTTTTCCCTATAAGCTGTAGGCAGCCATACCTTAGGAGTACATTTTGTTGTTGCATGTTCTTGGCATCCTTCTTCTTTATTGGGTCTATGGCAGGGGTGGGGAACTTGTGGCCAAAAGACCACATGTGACCCTCTAGGTCCTCAAGTGTGGCCCTTTGACTGAATCACTTAGTAAAAAGAATTCATTCTGTTAAACTTGGACTCAGTTAAAAGGTCTCACCCAGGGACCTAGAAGGCCACATGTGACCCCAAGGCTACAGGTTCCCTACCTTTGGTCTATGGTATGGCCAGTGAACCTCTCTCTCTTTCTCTCACCAGTTCTGAATAAGGTCAAGTGAATTTCCTTCCTTCTGTGAAGTTTAGAATCCCTTTTCTCTCTATCTCATCAGTTCTTAATCTTCCTTCCAAACCTCTTCTAAGCAACTGTCCCTAGTTATACATTGTTCTCTGTAGAGGCAACTCAACAGGCTACTCTAATTTTATCTCTCTGTGTATATCTATGTTTGTCTTCTGTGTTTAAGTGTGTGTGTGTGTGTGTGTGTGTGTGTGTGTGTGTTCGTGTGTGTGTGTGTGAAGGGAGTTAGGGAGAACTGTGTGTGCATCTATGTCACTCTGTCTCTCTTCTTTGTTGATGTTCTTAATGACTTCTCAACTACTTTAAGAGACCATGTCAAGGGCCAGGTAGTTCAGTAGGTGGCTCAGTAGATAGAGCACCAGGCAAGGAATACTTGAGTTAAAATCTGACCTCAGATATTTATTAGCTGTGTGATTCTGGGCAAGTCACTTAACCCTGTTTGCCTCAGTTTCCTCATCTGAAAAAAATGAGCTGGAGAAGGAAATGGTCTAGTATCTTTGCCAAGAAAACCCTGAAGGGGGTATCAAAGAGTGGGGTGTGAGTGAAACAACTGAACAACAAGGTCAAGTGTGCAAACTCTAATTAGTGATTCTCCTTATTACTGCTGTTCAAACAACGGCCAGTAGGGGCAATGAGGACAAGGAGAATCCCCATGGTGTTTAAGGGATTAATACTTTGTACAGGAGAGAGCCTGTGAAAGGTTTTTTTTTTTTTTTTTGTTTAACCATTTAGGTGGCAAAGTAGATCACCAGTTTGGTATTAAGGAAGACCTGAATTCAATTCTAGTCTCAGCACTTACTGGCTGTGTGACCCCAGACTTGTCATAACATTTTTGTGATTTCAGTTTCTTCTTTTGTAGAATGTGAATATAAAAGCAACTACCTCACCAGATTCTTTTGAGGATGAAATAAGATAATTTTAAAGCTCTTTGCAAACTTTATTATATAAATATTACTATATGCTATATAAGTATTATTAGTGCCATTGCTACTACCACTATTACCACCACCACAACCACTACTACTGTTACCACTACCACTACTACTATTATTATTACTATTGACACAAGCCTCCAAAATTAAGGTATAAGGATATTTGACTGATTTTTGCAATTCATTCAAATGTTTTGTAATAAAGAGGCACAGCATTAGAATTTAGCTATCACAATCTACCTCATCTCTTTTGTCTTTGATTTCTGGGATTAAGTTTGTCACATCTACACTGAATAGCAAAAAAATAAGGATTAACAATAAATATTGGCTATAGCAAGGGGAAACAGTTGAGTGTTACTTGTGTCTTGGGGGAAGGAATTGAAAAACAAATATTGGTAGTTGAGATGAAACAGAAGTATGGTACTAGATTGAGATCAAAACCAAGAGTCATAGAGGGCATCATTAAACCATAGCAATACCAGGGGTATTGCATATGTAAAAACTGAGGTGAAATGTTAGAGTGGGTAGTCATGAGAAAGCTAATGTGAAAACAGAGAGCCAAGACCTATCTGGATTTTTCCAAAGGAATAGTTTTGCCAAAAGTAAGAGTTCAGGTGGATATATCACAAGAAAATGGATGAAAATTTGGGCACATGGATGGTATCTATATCCATTTCTGTATAATCTGACTATACCTTATTTATCCTTAAGGCCTCATTCAAGTCACACTCTGGGGTGTGGACACGGCATCATAGAGAGGCCAGCACTGACGTCTGTACCCATTCCAGGCAAGTGGAAATATATGCTGGTTTAATTAATTTAGCAGATTAGGCACTGATTTAAGAGAGTGGGCAGGACATTGGTATGCTTTCTATTTGTAGGATTAATTTCATCACTCAACCTAGCATTTATTTCATGCTTAATATGTACAAGGCACTATGCTGGATGCTACTAGAATAGAGTGGGGGTAATTTGTGAAATAATGTCTAAGTAATAATACCCACACTCAAACTATTTGCAGTCTACTAGAGGAGATAAAGGACTTACACACATGAAACAAGACAAAAATCTCAAAATATCATAAAATAATTGATAGAGGAATGCTGGAGATAGCAAGTACTACAGGAGAAGTGCTTAGGATGTATCTACTGAACTCGTGGATATTAGGATGAGATTCCATCAGTTTAAGTGGGCACTTCCCAGAACAGAACTAGGAAGAATGGATAGAAGCTCATGGGATTGCAGATTTTATGCTTATTTAAAAATTTTTTAAAAGTTAGACCTATGCCAAATATTCTATCTTTTCTAGGATTGACTGTGAGGAAATAAGTTTGCCTTCATTGGAAATGGTCAAGCCCAGGCTACACAACCAATTGCTAGGGATTTTTGAAATTCATATATGGTAGGGACAGGTAGAAGGGATAGATAAGATGGCCCTTTAGGTCTCTTTTAACTTTAAGATTTTATGACTCTAAGCAAGAATGGGTGACCTTTGTACCCCTGCTCTGCAGATAGCAAATTATTTTTCTACTGGCCATATGAACCAATCACACTGAAAGAGACTAAATGTGTCTTTAAGAGAGCATTCAGGATATTGGTCTCATTGGAGTAAGCAAATGATACCAAGGATGATATTTTTCCTGATGTTGTTCATTTGCTGAAAGGATGTTCTGATACAAAACATAAAGTTTAATGTAACAATTATTGCTACATAAAACTTTAGCACAATATTATGAATTTGCAATTTGTGTTTTTTCCAAATGTTTTGGAGTCAGATTCCTCAACATGACCAATAGATAACAAATAAATACAGATAAAGCATCATTTAATATCATTTTCAAAAATAATATTCTCTATCTTTCAGCCTAGAAGATAAACTCCATATTCACTAAAAGGGGACTGACTGTGCATAGACATTTTCTAGCTCTGTGTCAGGTCCCTAAATAGGAAGTCACTTTCACTTCTCTGACAAACTATTTTAACTATCTGGAATGCTGTCAGATACCTACACCCTGATGGAGAAGGATATAATAGTAGACTGATGGTGGTAATCAGTCTAGGAGTCATCTACTAGCAAAAAAAGGTATAGTAAAGGCTTTGATTCAAAGGAGGAAAGAACATAGTAGGTCAAGCTAGAGTTGATAGGCCTAGGTTGCAGTGGTAAACAGTTTATATTTATAGTCCAAGGGTACCTACATGATAGGATGTGTCAGGGAACCATGCTAAAAGTGAACAAAATAATTTCTCTCATTATTTTTCTTCCCAAAGCAATATTCTTTTTCATCTATAGCATATGAATAACCTCATTTCTCCTATTTCTTATGTTAACACCATTGATGTACCATGCAGGCCTGTAAAATTCAAAAATATGACTTGGGGTGATGGAATAGTCTTGGGAAATATCTCTACCAATTGTCAGACATCTACGTTGTGAACTGATTCCCATGAATTCTTTTGGGATAACCTTCACTTGGTAATGGAAACAATCTCATTGTATATTTAGATTGATTGAATTTGTCATTCCTCTGGCACATTTTATGTTTCTGAACACTAAACAACTATTCGGAATTCTGAAGTTTAGGATAGAAGTGACTAAAAAGACCAGTGAAAAATAATGCATAGTCATAAAGATAACTATCCTATAAAAGTCTATCATTTTTCCATAAAATCCTGATGACACATGGGTTTTGGGAGTCTAGGCATACATGATTATCTATGCCAAAGGTTTATTAATGCTTTCCCCCATTGGGATAAAAGGTAATCAAGGTGGATGGTCTGAAATTAAGTAGCTCTAAATCTGAACTCCTATTCTGCATTATTAAATACTAGAGAAAACTCTCCATATGGTTTCATTCTTTTTTTGTCTCAATTGGTTTCATATGTTTAGGTAAACACAAATGTTATTGGATTTATAATTTATTAATAATAATAAATGAAAAGGTATAAATTAATATTTTAGCCGTGTATTAAGTCAAGTAACGGTCACAACCAGAGGCATTTCTAAGCAATTGCTGAGTCTTCCATCACAATGGAACAATAGTCCAATAATTCAGTTTTCTCAAGACAGTACTTAAAATTTCTCAGGTTATTTTCCTTAGGGTCTTTTCCATGGATTGTCTACTCTACAGAATAAGAGTTATACTCAGTTACCTCAAATATATTTCTCCAGACTCTATCAAAAGTGACTGTTAGCACTCACAGTCTCTCAGAAAATCATTCTTTTGAACAGTTATCTATACAAAACCTCTTCCGGAAAATAGTGCTCTTACTTTTTTTTATTCCTCACACAGACCCTGTCTTCTATGATGATAAACTCAACATGACAGCTATCACTCCCAGCATTCTATTGTCTCACTTTTAAAAATGTTTTTATTCATATCTTCTGTTTATTGCATCATCATAATTATCCTAAGCATAATAATTGCCCAGAAAGCCATCCCATATAACAAATCTTTTTGTTATTTTACAGAGGAAAAGAAAATCAGCCAAACTGACCAGAATATTGAGAAAGTCTAAAAACACATGCAATGTGTAAAACTTGTGGGCCTCTACCTCCATGAACAGATAGATTAGGAGTGTCCTCTCAAATTTCTTTGCTCTAGTCTTGCTTGATCTTTATTAATTCTGTTATACCTACTTTTAATGTTTTGTGTGTATTTCTTTCCATTTATATTTGTGTTGTTACTGTGTATATTGTTTTCTTGTTTCTGCTTATTTAACTCTACATCATTTTATGCAGAACTTTTCATGCTCTTTGGTATTCATCATAAACACTTTTCTTACAGAACAGTAACACTGCATTACATCCATGTACCACAATTTGTTTAACCATGCCCCAATTGATGAACACCTCCCCCTATTTTTGACTATCACAAAAAATTTCTCAGGTATTTTCTTGCTATAAATATTTTGGTGTATATGAGGACTTTCTTTTTATTAATGTCTTCCTTGGGAGTATAAGCCCAATAATGGAGTCTCAGATTCAAAAGATATGGACATTTTAGTCATTTTATTTGCACAATTCTAAGATGATTTCCAAAATGGCACAGCTCCTCTAACCTCAATTATTACTATTTTTTAATATCATTTTTTTGGCAATTTGGGGGGTTTCAGGTGAAACTCTGAAATGAAACATCATTTGCATTTACTTTATTGTTAGTGATTTGCAAGATTCTTTCATATGGTTGTGAATACTTTGCTGTTCTTCTTTTGAGATCCAATTGTTTGTATCTTCTCATTTATCAATAGGGGAATGGCTATTAATTACACATACACAGACAGACACTATTGTTTATCTTGGTTATTATATCTGTATCATATAAATTTGGTTCAAAGATTTTTTTTACCATTTGTTTGAGGTCTGGAAGTGATCTTTTATTATTTTTCTCCACAAATGCTTTTTAATTTCATGTAATAAAAGTTATCTCTTTTATCTTTCATAATTGCCTCTATTTCTTGTTTGAATAAGAATTAATCACTTACACATAGCTGTGATGGGTGTATATTATCTGTTTCTCCTCTAATTAAAAAAAATTTGATATTAAAGATACCTATCCCATTAGAATGTATGTGTTTCTTCTCTAATTTTTATATTATAAGCTCTTCAATATTAAGGTTACATTTCCATTTAGAAAAAATTGTGGAATGTTGTATAAGGTATTGTTCTAAACTTCATATCTCTCAGACTGATTTCAAATTTTCCAGTAATTTTTTTTACAAATAAACATTTTATCCCCTACGTCATTTGTGTTTTCCACATTATCAAACACTAGGTATCTGCATTCTATAATTTCTGATTCTCCATTGCCTAGTTTGTTCCATTGATATTCTCTGTTTTCTAAGCAGTACTAGATGGTTTTGATGACTTCAGTTATACAACATAGTTTGAGGTCTGAAAGTGATATTTCTCTTTCATCCCTACTTCTTTTCATCATTTTCCTTGATACTCTAAATATTTTGTTTTTACAAATGAATTTTATTATCATTTTATAAATTCTTTTAAATATCTCTTTGGCAATTTCATTGGTATCACATTTTATAATTCCTTCTATACAAGGATATAATAATGGCTAACATTTACACAGACCTTTATGGCTTGTAATATGATCTTCATATGTTATCTCATTTAATCCTTACAATAACTGTGATGTAGGTGTTATCATTATTCCCATTTCACAGAAGGGGAAATCATCTACATCATAACTGTAGGGAAGTAAATTAAGCTGCCTCAGAAGTATGCATTCCATTTTACTATGGATCTTCAAGAAAAAGTCTAGACTAGCTGCTCTCAGATCCTTTCCAACTTGGAGCTTCTTTGACGTAGCTCTTGTTTCTAATGCCTATTGAGACATATAAAAAAGCCTATGGTTCTGACACCATAGTACCCAGAGTGAAAGTGGAGGAGATAAGTCCTTCAACTGAGCCTGGAGCTTATGAAGTTATGGAACTCAGACTCTGTTCAAGCCAATTCTCTTCACTTGAGTTAACCTAAAATTTTCAAATAGTAAAGGAGGTAATAGAAATGAAATGAATTAATAGTAAGTTAAATTTCTCTGCATAATACATTTTTGTGGAGGAGGGAGGGTTGCATGGGGAGCTTCCTATTAGCCTGCCTTGAAACTCAAAAAGAGAAATATCAAACTCCAACAATGAAAATACAAAATGTTCTTCATGATTCTAGATAGAGAGCAAAGTTTCACATACTCTATCAAACTTAGTACCTGTTTGAATGAATAAGGAAAAGGGTTGATTAATGTATGAATAATTTTCTGTTAAATCAACCACATAGGAGGCAAGCTCATTAGTACTGGGAACAATACTTTCCCCTTGTAAGGATGTACCTGGCTTCAGAGAACTCAACTGGACTTTGTCATTGGGCTGTGAGTTTCCATCCAGATTTTATCCACTTCATCATTTTGTGTGGGATAATGATTTCCATTGGGGAGGACAAAAGAGAAGAGAGATGGAGCAGTCACAGTGAAGGTAGATGTCCCAGATGATATTAGTGAGGTAAAAAGAGGAAATAACTACCCATATTCTCTGGATTATTGTTAATGATAATAACTTTGTCTCTATGCAGTGTTATAGACCTGAATTACTACTAGTGAGTCTGGTATTACTCTGAAGGTGAATTAAGGGAAGAGAGGAGTGTAATGAATGGGTATGTCCTTGAAGAGGATGGACAACAAAGAATCACAAATTTTTTGGTAATTTCATTCTTCCTTGAGGGAGAGGAATTTTCTCATGCATTAAAACTACTTTCTACTTTAGAGCTACAGGGATTACAGCATACATACATCAGTAAAGGAACTTTAGCTGGAGACCTAGGAGGCAGAAATGTGAGATCATGTGGTAATGCACGAGATTGTCTAGTCCTCATGACCCAAATCTTTCTAAAGATCAAATAGAATTGGTTATAGGTTCTTCATGGTCTTTCTGACTAAGTCCTATACCTACCCTCTTAAGTAATTAATTGGGTGCTATCTATTTTACTCAGAATTACCAATGGATGGAGCACTTACATTTCCTGAAATAGTAACATTTGTTCTTTGCTGTCATTTAGGTTTTTCAAAAGGTAGTCTATTCTATGTCCTTTGGCAGCATTGGCTCATTTGATATGATGGCCTCCATCTTCACTGCTTGATAAAATCTCTACTCTCAAAATCTCTAATGATCTCTTCATTGCTAAATCCAATTGTCTTATCTCAGTCTTCATCCTTGCCTTCTCTGCAGCATTTGAACATGTTGACTGCCACCTTCTGGAGACTTTCTTTTTTCTGAGTTTTTGTGTTGCTATTCCCTCTTAACTCTCCTCCTACCTGACTGATTTGTCATTTGTATTTTCCTTTGTAGGATTACTATCTATGGACATGAATCTGTTCCTAAAGATTTACCCTAGGTTTCTGTCTTGGTCCCTCTTCTCTCTCTCTACTCTTTCTCTCTTTTAGTGATACCATGAGCTCCCATAAGTTCATTATCTCTCTATGTAAATGAGTTCTAAGTTAATATAACCCTGAACTCATCCCACATAGTAGCACTTAGGAGGCATGCAATAAATATTTCTTATTGATTTTTCAATTGCCATGGAAAATTTTGATATGAGAAAGTCATAAATTACATAGAAAAATAAGTTTTGATTGACTATTTTCATACCACAAGGGGGAATGTTAATATTAATCATAACACAGGTAAGTCCATTGAGCTAATGAATTTTAAGGGATTTTATCTTTTTCTTTTAATTTTGAAGTCATTTTTATCCTTTAGGCTGGGATGCTACTGCTGTACTGAGGAATGAACTAAGAATTGAGAAGGACTGAGAAGAGAAATGAGAATTGAGAACTGAGACAGAATTTCTTGGAGCAAGTCGCATGGAGGCTGGAGAAAGTGATTTTGATTTTGAGAATAGAACTTGTGGTGGTGGAGCTTCTTCTGAGAGCCAGCCAACCTCCTGCTGAGAGCTTCTGAGAACCAGCTGGAGCTGCCAAAGACTTCTGAAGACCTGCCAGAGCTGCCAGAGGAAGCATGACTGTGGTGTGGGTGCTTTGTTTTGGTTCTATGTTGATTTCACAGGCAGAAAGTGAATTGAGATTATAGTGATGACTATGTATGTGAATACTGTTGTAATTCTGTTAAGCTTGATGTGTGCAGGTGTTGTTGTGGCTCTGTTAAGTTTTCTCTTCCCAGGAACAGAAACTGTGAAGGACTTGGTGAACTGGACACTGTGAACTTCAATGTAGAGCAGGAGCTGCATGGAGAGCTGGACAAGGAACTGGGAGCTGTCTGTCTTTGAACCCAGGTGATAGTTTGGTGGATTCAGGTAGGAGCTGGGACCATGAAAGAGGAACCATGGAAGCTGAGAGCCTGCCTCGAGTTAAGATGAAAAGACCTCTGCTTGGGCATTTAGTGCTGACTGATGATATTGTAACTTACTTGTGACCTAGGGGTGGATGACCTTTGTACTTTCCATTACCCCTTAAGAGGGCACTGATTAGTGACTGATGATATTGTAACTTAATTGCACCCTTTGGGTGGAGGACTTTGATTTTGTACTTTGTGACTGAATTAAGGACTTTGTGATTGACTAAATGAATGTACTTTGCTTAAAACTATGTGACCCCTTTGGTGAAAACTGCATGGCTATTTTAGTGATAAGTTGTGAAGTTATAATATTCTGAATGCTGTGCTTTGTTTTCTGTGAATATTTTGCTCTGATTTGTTACTGAATAGAGAATTTGCTATACTATGTAATCAGGACCTTGAAGCTGTTCACAGCACAGTCTTATGGAAAGCTTCTCGTGCTTGGTTTTACATCCTGAAACTTTCTAATTTTCTAATATATAATGTGCATATGATTTTCTGTGTACATGTAGTTGTCCCCTGTTTTGTTCTTGTCTCGAATCTCTATGGTATAACATTGGCATATAATTAGCATAAACAGTAAGTGTTTAATTGAACTGAAGGATCAGTAATATGTTCCTACCAAAATATGGCTTGCCTTTTCTTTTTCAACTAGTTTTTACTAGTATTCTCCATGCTATTTCTTCACCTAGTACATATTTTTCCTCACAGGATTACATATTTTTAATGTATGGTGCTATTCTAAACCCTTTTGCAAAATCAGATATTAGGCTCCTTTCAAATAAAATGTAGTTACCCATTCCTATTTTCCAGCCATGAGTCCAGTCCCACCAAATCTCAGTAATAGTTCTGTGATTCTTTCTCCCTTTCTGTGTTGGAATCTCTAGTGTTTGCCTATACTTTGCATTTGCTTAACAGGATTTTGGATTAGAGGAAGTAGAAAGAATGTCTATTGGATTCCCCTATTATATAGGCTAGAGAAGTTGTTTCTTTAAATGTTATTGAAATTGTCCTTGAAACTTGATTGGCTTAGAGACTAAAGACTTGGGTCATTAATTTGACTTCTCAGTCACCTAAGAACAAAATATTCAGGGCATGAGGAACTCTAGATCTTTCCTCAGGTTTCTTACTGGCATACTGACAGTGTGAGTAACATTAGTTTATGAAAGAGATGATAAAATATCTGTATATATACTGTATACTTACTGAATATCCTTCTTTTGAAATGATTAAATAATTCTCTTTTTTGTTAATTGTTAGATGTTCTATAAATATCTCATTTCATTCCATTCTTGAACCTGTTATATCATACTAATGTGGTCTAGTACAGAAGCTCTAAGTAGCCTTTCTTCCTGGATGTTGTCTTAATGGTAATCTTTATTGACATTCTTTTTGCAATAATATACTTTGCATTCTTTATGGTATATAGCTCACAGATATCTGAGCTATTTTCCCCATATTTCTTGATCAGACCCACAAGACTATAGAAAAATGGCAGTCCTTAGGTGTACTCTGTACATGATCCAGGACTTATATTTCTAAATCTTAAGCCAGGGGCCCATTTTCAATTCCAAATCCTAAATATGGAAAAATTTGGTGCCATTTTCATTCTCAAAATAGGATAATCCAAATTCCATGTTCATGTAGCATTTACTTACCCAAACCTCTTTCTTTTTTGGGAGCCCTTTACTTCAACTATCATTCTTGCTAAAAACACTATCTTTCAGTTTCTTCTCTAGTCTCTTATAGACCAAAGTAATATATATAATTTTTTACTTTCTTTGCATAATATACTTTGCCACTACACCACCAGAAGGAGGTAAAGGTCTTTATATTTTTGGATAACTGCCATTACATTTCAGATAAAAGTCTTGTATAACAAACCTCCATGATTCATGTAAGGCTTAAATATGGATGTCTAAGTATAGCTCAGAAGGTGGTCACTGAACACCAGTCCTCCTGTCTTTTTTTGACCAGTAATAAATGACCTCTCTCCTGAGGGCAATTGTGGATCTACAGCTTCAGTTCTTAGAGGACAAGAAGCTACTTCCTTCCTAGATGATCTAGTTCCATCCTCTACTAGAAGAAGCTTATGCATCCAGATGTAACATAGTCTTTCTTTCCCTCTTCCTTTTTTGATTAACAGCTTTGTAATGCAGCATGCCATAGTGAATGGTGCAGCTAGGTGGCACAGTGGATAGAGCACTGGACCTGGAGTCAGCACAAGTCACTTCATCTTGTTTGCTTCAATTTCCTCTTCTGTAAAATTAAATGGAGAATAAAATGGCAAAATGCTCCAGCATCTCTTTTAAGAAAACCTCAAAATGGGATCATGAAGAGCGGGACATGACTGAAATGACTAAACAACATCAAATGGTGAATAAAGTAGCAGATTTAGAGTCAGGAAGACCTGGGTTCAAGTCTGGTTCCGACACTCCATTGCTGACCCTGGCCAAGTTACTTAACCATACTCTTTCTTAGTTTACTCATCTGTAAAATGGGAGGATTTGATGACCTCCATGGCCCCTTCCAGCTTTGAATCTGTTATTCCATAATCCTTGAATCCTTCACTCTTGCAACAGAGGTTTCACCTTTTCTCTCCTTTCGTTTTTTTTTTTCTGTTTGAATTACTAATGCATTTTTTTCTCTGAAACGTTCTGTTCTCTCTAATAATCTGGACAGTAGATGGATATTTATCCAACTTTTATCTTTTCCTTTAGTGGGGCCATCAAATTGCACTTTTTTGAACATGTAGCAATTATTGAACATCGGCAGAAACACAAACATAACATAATCTCTGTAGAGAGCTGCAAAATTTGCCTTGCTTTCCATACTTGCTGTGAAGAAATTCTCAATTCTCAGGGCTTTTTTTGTCTGTCATGATTAACTGTCAAGAGAAATTCTTTGTTCATCGTTACTATTTACTATGTAAGTAGTGAACATAATTGTTATTATAATAGGATTGTGTGTATTGAAACTTGTATATTTGGTTGTCATAAGTAGATTCCTGCCAAAATTCTAATTAAATAGGACTTTGAGCTATACTATTATCAGACAAGGTTTTCAAAGAAATTAAACTTCTGCAACTCCTCAACTTACCTTTTCTCTCCTTTCTTTAATTCATTAATTCGACTTCAGATATTTCACTACTTCATTTTCAGTACTTTCCTTCTTCTTTTTGAAAACTTAGATTTTCTTTCCCTCATTGATACTTCCCAAGTTTTTCCAACAAAATGCCAAGAAATCCTCTTTTGTTTTCCTGATTAATAGACCTTAAGAGCAGGAAGAAGAGTAGGAAAGACTGATATTATGATTTTATTTAAAACCCCAAGAATAAAAGAAAAATTTGTTATCACTTATTGAAATGGTGTCTAATTTTCTACAACTGAAATCTAAAATTCCAATTATATTATAGATCAATATATGATATTGATTATATTATATCATATCATATTAAATCAATTATATTATATTGCTTCATAGTCACAATTAAGAATTTTATCCCTGTTAAAATTAGTCTCAGAATGGTAACACTTTTAAAAAAAGTTCTCGGATTTTTATTATTTAGTTATTTTTAGCATCCTTTGATTTTTAAATGTTGAGTTCTAAATTCTCTTCTTCCCTCTTACCACTCCCCAACCACTGAGAAAGCAAGCAAAATATCAGTTATACATGTCCAATCATACCAAACATATTTCCAGATTAGCCATATCACAAAAACATAAAATAAAAAAGAGAGAAAATATACTTTACTTTGCACTCAAGAATTCATCAGTTTTCTCTCTGGAGGTAGATAGCATTTTTTCAACACGAGTCCTTTGTTATTGTTTTGCCTCATTTTATAGTTCTGAGCATCCAAGTCTTTCTTAGTTCATCATTACAACATCATTACTGTGCACAATGATCTCCAATTTCTTCCCATTTCACTTTGTATCAGTTCATTTACATCTTGCAAGTTTTTTCTCCTATAACCATCCCTCTCTTGATTTCAATACAATTTCAATTATAATAAAACTCTATTAGAATCATATGTTAAAACTTGTTCATTCCCTCACTGATGAACATCTATTAATTTCCAATTATTTGTCACCACAAAAAGAGCTCCTATAAATATTTTTGTATATTTAGTTCCTTTTCTATTTCCTTTGATCTCTTTGGGGGTATGGACCTAGTAGTGATATTGCTGTGTTAAAGGGTATACAGAGTTTTACAGGCCTTTGGGTATGGTTCCTAGTTGTTCTCCAGAATGATTGCCCTAGTTCACAGTTCAAACAACAGTTTATTAGAATACCCATTTTCCCTCATCTCCTTAAGCATTTGCCATTTCTGAAAGGTGTGAGAGATGATGTCTCAGAGTTGTTTTAATTTCTATTTCTCTAATCTATAGTGATTTAGAGTATTTACTCATACAACTCCAAAGAGCTTTGATTTTGTCTTCTGAAAACTGCCTGTTCATATCCTTCGATCATTTGTCAAATGGGGAATAGTTCTTACTCAGTTCCCAAAATATTTTAGAAATGAGACCTATATGAGAGAAACTTGCTGTAATTTTTTTTATATTGCTTCATTGTCTATGGTACATTTTAGCAAAAGTTAGTTTCTCTGATTATCTCTTTTAATTAGGTCTTCTCTTTTGTCTGAGCTCATGCTTGCTACCCCTGCCTTTTTTACTTCAGCTGAAGTAGAGTAGATTTTACTCCAGCCCCTTATTTTAACTCTATGTGTATGTCTTTTTGTTTCAAGTATATTTTTTACAAACAACATATTGTTGGATTTTGTTTCTAATTCATTTTACTACTTTTTTCCATTTCATAGGTGAGGTCATTCTATTCACATTCATAGTTATGATTACTGTGTATTTTACTTCATCCTATTTTTTTTTTGTTTATCCTTCTCTCTCTCTTTATATCCTGTCCTTCCTCAAAAGTCTGTTTTACTTCTGACCACTTCCTCCATTAATCTACTCTCCTTTTTATCATTTCCTACCCAATATTTACCCCTTTTTTCCTATATATCTCCTGGGTAAGATAGATTTCTATACCTAACTGACTCTGTGTGTCTGTTCTTCCCTATTTGAACTGATTCTGATGAGACTGAGGTTCAAGCATTACCTCCCTCCCCCCATTGGCCCCTCTACTATAAAAACTGTTCCTGTGCACCTCTTTCATGTGAGAAAATATACCCATTCTAACTCTCTCTTCCCCCTTCTCCCAGTGCATCTGTCTTTCTCACCCCCTCATTTTTTTGAGATCATCCTAAAATAATCAACTCATACTCATGACCTCTGTCTATGTAGTCTCCTTCTAACTACCTTAATGATGATAAAGTCCTTAGGAGTTATATGTTTAATAGTTCTATACATGAATATAAACAATTTAACATTATTGAGTCCCTTATAATTTCTCTTTCATAAATACATTTTTTATGTTTTCTTGAGTCTTGTGTGTGAAAGTCAATTTTTAAATTTATCTCTGATTTATTTTTTGGTCAGGGAGGCTTGAAAGTCCTTTATATCATTAATATAAATTTCTCCCCTGAAGGATTATCCTCAGGTTTTCTGCATAGAATATCCTTGGTTATAATACTAGTTTATTTTTCTTCTTGAATATCATATTCCAAGTGCTCTGTTCCTTTAATGTAGAAACTATAAAATCTTCTGTGATCCTGTTTGTGACTATAGCATTTGCATGTTTTCTTTCAGACTGTTTGCAATATTTTCTCCTTGATCTGGGAGATCTGGAATTTGACTATAATACTCGTGGGTTTTCATTTTGGGATCTCCTGCAGGAGATGATTGGTGGATTCTTTTAATTTTTATTTTACTTTATGGATCTAAGATATCAGGACAGTTTTCCTTGATAATATTTTAAATATGGTGTCAAGTCTCACTATTTTTGGTTTTTATTAATTTGTTCATTTATTTTAAATTTACAAGACAAGGCTAAATTTTCATTATAATTTTCAGTCAGTTCAATAATTCTTAAATTATCTCTCTTTTATCTATTTTCCAGGTCAGTTGTTTATTTTTCCAATGAGGTAGTTTATGTTTTCTTCTATTTTTCCTTCTTTTGATTTTGTTTTTAGTCATTAGCTTCTACATGCTCAAATTGATTTTTCATGAATTTTTTTCTTCAGTGATTTTATTTATACCACTTTTTCCATCTGGCCAGTTCTACTTTTTAAGGGGTTCTTTTCTTCAGTGAATTTTTGTGCTTTTTTTTTTTAACAATTTAGGCAATTATTGTCATTTAAGGTAACATTTTCTTCAATAGTTTTGTGGCTTTTTTTTTTTTACCAAGCTATTGATTATTTTGTTTCATAATTTTGTTGCCTCACTCTCATTTCTTTTCCCAATTTTTTTCTCTACCACTCATCTTTTCTTTTTTTGCACTTGAGTCCAATCAGCACTTTTTGATTCTTTGCTTGTAACTGTTTCACATTGTTATCTTCTTCTGAGTTTATGTCTTGTTTATGTTCAAGTTTTTTGTTGTTGTTGTTTGCTCATTTTCCAACTTATTTTCTGATTTTTTAAGTAAAATTTGGACTGTGTTCACCTGGGAGTGGGGAATGGCAATGCTTCAAGCTTCAGATTTTTTGTGATGCTGTTTTCAGAGTTAGTTCTGGGGATCTGCAAGGTTTTGTGCTTACACAGTGATGTAATTACTGCCCTATGGGTCTGCTCTCTGTTCTTTACTCAGGACAGGTGCCTGCTCCCCTGCAACTACAAGTGCTTAGTGCTCTTCTTGGCCCTGGAACTGTGACCAAGTTCCCTCTTTTCCTACAGCTAAAAAAGTACTAGTTATCTTCTCTGCTTTGGAACTGTGACCAGGGCTCCTGCTTCCTTGTGACCTATCACATGTGTTCTCCATTTTGGGACTATAACTGAGAACTGCATCTGGATAATAGAGTGGCCAAATCAGTGTCATTTGCACCTAATGCCAGCCCAAGGTCCCCTGTAATCTCTTTTTGACCAGTTGTCTGACCACTTTACAGTTTCTGGGAAGAGAACTCCAAAAGTTGCTGCTGCTTCTGTCATTATTACCTCTGAAACCCACCATTGCTGTTCTTGCTGCACTGTGGGTGGCCCCCATGTTGGTGTAACAAACCTTTCTTATGACCTCCAAAGTTGTCATAAGCTGAAAAAATGTCTTCTTGTGACCTTTTGTCAACTCTGCTGCTCCAAAATTACATTTTAGTAGTTATTTTAAAGTTGTTTGAAGGGGAATATGGAGAGTTCAGCTAGGTTGCTCCCTGTATTCCTCTATCTTGGCTCTGCCCTCTCTTTAATCCAGGGGATGGGTAATACTTTTGATTCAATTTGACAGACCTTTATTAGATGCCTACAAGGTGAAAGTCATTAAGATAGGTAGAGAGTATACAAAAAAATAATCTGCAGGTAAATATGATATGTGCACAGATAAGTCAATACAAGTTAATTTGACGAGGGGGAAGGAACTGACAACTGGGATGATTAGAAAACACTTAAATTAAGAGGTGGTACTTTAGAGGGGCATTGAGGGAAAGAAATGATTCTAAGTATTAGGGATGAGGAGTGTATTCCAGACACCTGTGCATAGACATGGGAATGTGGGATGGAATGCCAAATATGGAGAATTCCTAGAAGGAAAGTTTGACTTTAATGTCTGTAATGTAGAGTGACTGAAGGAGACTTTTATGAAATATTCCTAGTTAGGCTAGTCCTAGACTATGAAGAAGTTTAAACACCAAACTGAATAATTTATTTGTTATCCTTGAGATAAAAGGAGAGCTTTAAAGATTGTTGAGCAAGGGAATAATATGATATATTATTATATGTTTTAGAATTATTAACTTGACAAGTGTGTGGAGGTTATTTTGGAGAGGGAGGAGAAGCAGGGAGACCAAATAGGAGGTTATTGAAAGGTACACACCAAAGAGTCTGAAGTAAGTTAGTGCAGTGTTATTTAAAAGGAGGCAGATGTGATAGTGGTGGAAGCATAATCCATAAATCTACTCAGCTATTTGGATATAGAAGTATAAGTTAAAGAGAAGAGTAAAAGCTGATTCTGATGTTGTAAAACTGGGTAACTGAAAGGACAAGGACATCTTCCAGAGAAAGAAGGAAGTTTGGAGGAAAAGAAGATTTAGGGAAGAAATTAAAGATTTTTATTTGAATATGTTGAGTTTGAGATGCTAATGAAACAAAAGGATGAAGATGTCTAGCAGACAGTTGGGGTTATAAGACAAGAGTTCAGGGGGCAGCTAGTGGCACAGTAAATAGAGCACTGGCCCTGGCGTCAGGAGGACCTGAGTTCAAATCTGGCTTCAGACACTTAACACTTACTAGCTAAGTGACCTTGGGCAAGTCACCTGACCCCAATTGCCTTCCATTCCCCCCTCCAAAAAGCAAAACAAAACAAAAAACAGCAAAAAGGACAAGAGTTCAGAAGAGATATTTGTGTAGAATAGATTTGCCAATCATTTTTATAGTGATGATAATTTAACCCATATGTGCTAATAAGATCGCTTAGAGAATGAATAGATATAGAAAAAGTGAAGACAGTAAAACAGAGATGATTTAAGAAGGAATCTCAGGAAACACTGTTGAGTCAAAAGGGCAAGGATAATAATGGTCATGCAAGTGAGAGTGATAAGAAATAGGCAAACAGGAAGTGAACATGGAGAAAATGCTGTCATGGAAGTCAAGAAAAGAGAGAATATTTAAAGGGAGCAGATAATTGATAATAAGGGCCAAAAGCAGAATAATGAATGAGAAAAAAAACTATTAGATTTACCAGTAAAATGATTTTTGTAACACAGAAGAGAGCAGTTTTAGTCAAGTGATGGAGTCAGAAGTCAGCTGAAAATCATTAAGAAGTGATATGGATAATTCTTTCTAAGAGTTTGTCTATGTAAGAGAGAAGAGAATTAAAATGATAACTTAAGAAGATGATGAGGTCAAGGAAAGATCTTTCTTTTAAGGATATGGAAAATGTTGACATTTTGTAGGCTTTTATTAGGAAGAATAAGTAAAAAAGATACTGAAGATTATAGAGAGGTTGTGATTGATGGTGTAAGCTCTCAGAAAATACATGAGATGATAAAATCAGTGGCATAATTGGATAGGTTGTCCTGGCAAGGAGAAAGGTCACTTCATGCTAAGAGATGGACAAAGGAAGAGAAAATAAGAGATTACGCAGAAAGATTTTCATAGAATGAGTACTGGATAAGAGGGAGTTCATTGAAGATGAAGAGTATTTTTCAATAAGGAACCAAAGTCCTTTACTAGGAGGGAAGGCCAAAATAACGGTAAAGGAGGCTTGAAGAAAGAAGAGGATATTTGGAATAGATGCTTTAACATGTATTGAAGACCACTGACAGGAAAGACTCAAAGGATTGTCATCCAGCAGTAAGTATATATCCAGTTGTTATTAGATAATATAATTTGCAATGATCACAATCAGGGCAAGAGGCTCATATTTTTGATCAATATTTTTGATCAATTTCCATCAATAGAAGATGGAAATAAGGGCCAATAATTGAGTACAAACAGAAACTATAGCAAGAGCCTAAAAGGATTGTATTGGAGTATTAAAAGCCAGAATAAGGTGAGGTTAGACATTTAGATTAAGGATGACAAAAGTTGTGTTTTGTTTTTAGATATGTTGAAGTAAAATGCAGTTTGAAAGAGGGGTATGCTTTCTTCTTGGGATGATAGGAATAATTGTAATAGATGACAGTGAGAAGGTCAAACTTAGTTCATATTTTATTTATCTTTTATCTCCTAGAGTAAATGATCTTTAGATTAAGAAATTGTTGTTCAGTTGTTTCATTTGTATCTCATTCTTTGTGATCACATTTGGGTCTTTCTTGGCAAAGATCCTGGAATAGTTTGCCATTCCCTTCTCTGTTTCACTTTACAGATGAGAAAACCTAGGCAAACAGGATTGAGTGGCCTACTCAAGGTCAACCAACTAGTGAGTGTCTGAGGCCAGATTTAAACTTAGTTCTTTCTGACTCCAGGTCAGCCACTCTATCTACTATACCACCTTGTTACCCCAGTGATTAAGAAAAACAGAAGCAAAATGACTAGAAGAGAATGAAAAGACAAGATAATTTAAGAGCAGGTCAAAAGATATTTAGTTGCTTCCAAAGAAAGAGCTTGCAGATGTTATTGTTAGGTCATTTTCAATGATTTTTCAAGATCTCTGAGAACAGAAGGGGTGGTACAGCAGTGGGACCAAAACCTCATTATCAGTCCAGATTCAGTTATTGATATCTACACATAGTAAAATCTCAAGGGTCTTTGACTGCATGTTCTCATGACTCACTTGGAAGTAGGCTTCCTAACTTCCTCCATGTAAGGAGACACAGTGAGAGTCACTGTATGTATTTTGTGTGTATATACATACACATGCACAGATATACAGATATGCATAATATATGTATATATACACATCCACACACATATATACATGCATATATAATATATACATGCATATATATACTCACACACATATAATGTATATTTATATAATCCCATCAGTTATATAAAAGTTTATAAATCTTAAGACTTCATAAATTCTAGTTATTATTTCTGGAATTGAGTTTAAATGAACAGATTAGATCAACAACCTATACCTGACAATTTTGTACTATAAATCCATGTCAATTCAACTAAGACTCAAATTCTATTTGGGGATTAGGGCTAATGATAATGATATAATAGATAATAGATATTTTCTATTTTTTAATGTTATATAATATTTAGATCTGATAGGTAGATATAGAATCCAGGTGTGTACCTAAAATAAAATGGAAATAAATAAGAAGAAACATAAGTTAAAGAGAATAATAAAACAGAATAAAGATCTAATGAAGACAGAACAATTGAGAGAGACACAAACTTTAATAACATCTTTCCTCTTCCTTAGCTATGAAATTAAATTTGAGAGTTGGTGGTACTTATGATGACTTCAACTTGGTCTATGCTGGTCATTAACTATGGATATTTCACACAAGAGAATTGGCATATTAAAGTACATTGAAATTGCTTTTGTCAATTAACTCCCTTATACATCAACTCTACATAGTACATTAAACTGCTATGGGAATGCATAAATAAAACGAGAAGATATTTACTGAATGATATTAGGCTTGAATTAAACAAAGATAACAAATATAAATTAAAAAATTAGGATTTGTATGTTTTATATTTTATTTAAATTGTATCACCTTCCTAAAGACAATCACTGCCATTCTATTGGAGAAACTATATTTCCTAGTTCCTTTTTTTCTACACTGTTAAAAAAAAGACCAGATTAAAAATCTGCTGAGACTTTTCCTACCTGAAGACCCAGCAATCATCTGTCATAGTCTATGAAGCAGAATCAAATTATTTTAATGGCATCTCTCCCTGCCCTCTTCTCCTAGAACTTGTCCCCAAACCTGACAAACAGTTTCCTTTATGGGAACATTGGTGTCAAATCTCTCAGCTCACATCAACTGATATTTCTTGCCTCTGGTTCATTTAATACCTCTCAAGAGCCTAGATTCTAACCTGAGGACATACTGGGAAATAACTTTATCTCCCAAGGCTTGGCTTACAAAGCTATTTAATTCTCTTTTGTGTCCTTGGCTGCAGTTTATTCATTTTGGCCAAGAGTACACTCTGGACTGATGTCTGACTGGCACACTTCCCACCCAGTGCCACACAGGCTAGGTCCACAAAGTAATAAAAACAACTAAGTAATTTAGAGGGAAAAATAAACCACACTAGACTTTTTTTGTATCAAACAGGAAACAAATATACAACACCAAACACTTAATTGATGAAAAATTTTATTTTTCTGTTGGTGATTTTTATTTTGTTGTTTGGAAATAGACAGAGTATAGCCTTCACTGTATTTGGGTGCTATGGCCATACTGGGGACCCCAAGCTCTCTTTTTACAAATTCTTTTTTGAAGACATTTTTATTTTTGAAATCAGTCTTTTCACTAGTAGCCAGGTTTAGGAGTGTATATACATTTATCATGTCTCACTCTTTAGAAATCCAAAGGTTTCAAATAAATATTTCCTGAATTCAGTTATTAATCTCTTATGAGTATATAAAACATGTCCCAAAACTCTTGATGCTATTTTGAGGACTCTAAAAAAATTAACAAGCTTAAAACTGAATCAAGATATTTTGGATATCTTATATTTCGATGAATATTTTCCTGAGTTTTAAAGTAAAATGGCAGTGTTTCAGCATGACTTTGTAATTATGATGCACATTTATGCTCAGAGAAGTAGCAAGAAAAGAAGTGGTTTGAAAAGTCTCTCCTTGGGATAAAGACAAAAGAAATAGAAGAGCTTCAAAGTGATTGGTAATTGGAATATGCTTAAGACTGTCTCAAGGACAACAGCCTTGAATGACAAAGGAGTCAGAAAATTGGAAAATTGAGTTAGTTGAAATCCATATGATGAGAAAATAATTGCAGTAAGATCCCCATGGTTCATGCTCCCAGATGGAGAACCCCTTTCCTTTCACCTAGAACTGAAAAGAACAAATGAAAAATCATCAAAACCCTAAACTTATTTCTCAGGAGGAGAGGTGGCCCTTAGGCTCTCTCCCTTTACAATATGGCGTTATTTGTTGTGAGTGAAGGAATCCTTCACTCTAGATATCAATGACAAAAAGAAACTGACTGTATTTTATTTAACTAACTTTAAAGACACTGACAGTTCTAGTTGGTTATGCAGCCAATGGAAAAAGGTTGATCCCAGATACATGATAGGTCAATGCAAAATGTCTGTGCATGATATAGTGCTCCTATTTCTCAAAGGCAGATCTTAACGTCTCCTAAGTTGGTCATCTAGACATGAACCAAACTCTGTTGCAACTGGTGAAGCCTCACTCAGAAGATCAAAATGACTAAGACCATAATGGGTCAGCCAGCCATACCAAACAGGCAATTGGCCATAAGGTTTATCCATAAGAGCTGCAAATGAGAATAAAAGATAATGAAGGACCTGGCTTTCAGAAATTATAGGGAGCAAAGCTTACTTAACAATGACCCTCAAAGATAGAATTTATGTTTCTAATAGTGCCAAATAACAGCTATATGTGTGCAAAATTTAAATAGCTTTCTTTACGAGGGAAAAAGGTTGAAAGGCCTAGAGAAATATCAAAGTTGACAGGAAAAATGTAGTATTCATGAGAAGAGTGGAAGAAAGCATTTAAAGAGTAAACAAAGACTAAAATGGAAATGAAGAGGCAAAACATGTTAATAACCATTGTTGGGATTCTGGAAGATTGACGGACATTAAGCAGAAAAATAAGGGAAGAATAAGGGTCACTGAAAATTTGGACTATATAGTAAGTTTCAGTCCCTTCTTGTGGAGACTAAGCTGGGTGTTCTAATGAAGAAGAAACTTTTTTCCCCCTCCTCTCTCTCAAGAATGATAATTTGCAAGTTGAAAAAGTTATTTACGACTGTACAGAGGAAGAAAAAATGTGAAGAGACCGGTTATTCCCTGTTTCAGAATACTGAGGCAATCATTTGTCAAAATGACATGAATGTAGAAAGTTGTTCATAGATGTAGGAATTACTAGAAATTCTCAGAAGATTTATCAGAATTGAATACAACTATAGAGACTTTATTATTTAGGAGGAGTCAAATGGCACTACCAGATGAGAACCAAGAAATCCTTGCTAAAGGTCAGGAAATCCTGGGCCAGAAACCAAAGATCTTAGGGCCAGAAAGAGAGGTTTTATCATTGCTGCTGATTGTATGTTGGAGAATCAAAAGAGAAAAAGAATTGAGAAATAAAAATCTGGGTAAGATCACATCTGAGAACAGGCTTTATGTTTCTAGATGATGCATTAAAAAAAGAACTGATGGCATAAACCTAACAAGGGCCAATAACAAAAGACATATTTGTCCAGAGTCCTTTGAGTCCAGTCAAGAGGGCTTTAAAATGAAAATGGAGGTAGAAAGAGAAAACTACTCAAATAAACAAGATATAATAGAGCAGGTACAATATAGGGAGAAAAAATATTCTCAGAGAATAATACTAATTTATAGGAGCTAATTTATATGAAAAAAGTAAAACAGCAGCAACAACTAAACAGTGTAACAGATCTCTATACAAAAATGTATAAGATATGAGTAAAAACTTTTTAAAAACCAAAGTAATGAGATAGCTGCAAATTCCATCTCATATGTATCACTGGGTTTTGTGGAACAACCCTCATTACTAGAATGTGATCTGAAAGGGCATGGACAAGAAATTCCAGATCAGTTGAAAAGAAAAATAAAATTCATAAAAGAAGATAGTAGGACTGAATAGAGATAAGAATTAGAGTTCTTAGTACAAAATTAAAAATTAAATGATTGGAAAAAATGAACTGATGTTGAGAATCTTTATAAAGAAATTAGTTCATAGATCTGTAACCAAAAAATACGAATGTGGGGTAAAATATGTCAGAGGAGAAGCAAAAGGCTACAACACTAATATAAATTCTTTAAAAGTGAAATTAAATGATACTGAACACACGATGTGCATGAATAGGTAGACAGATGGAAAGAGGATAGATGATAGATAATGGATAGATAGATTATAGATAATAAAGAGAGCATTTATTAGCACCTACTATGTTCCAGGACTTGTACTAAGTTCTAACATACTAGCAATCAAAATAGTCTTTAGCCACAAAGAGGTTATATTCTAATGAAATAAAATGTATATAAAAAGCAGCTAAAAGGGAGGAGAAGAAGGCACAAACTTACAAGTGGAGATTGCCAGGGAAAGATATAGAGACTGGATTATGGCAAGATAAAATGAAAGCTCCCCTTTCAGAGCCCAGTGTCCAATGAGCAAAGTCCAAGGTTAAGAAAGAAGCAAATAAGAATGATGGTAAGCATGAAATGGAGATGGCTAGGAAGTGGAACAGAGAAACCTATTTTAGTTCCTCCAGGAGAGTATGAAAAATAATTTACTGCATATATACTGCAAATATATGTGCAAATATACTGCAAAGAGTATAAGAAAACTGTTTAGACCTTATGAAAACTTATAGCAAAGCATCAATAGAATCATTACCACCCTGCCCAAAGAAACGAACAAACCCTCAGTATACAAAGTGTTAAATTTGATGAAGACAACATATTTACTAGTGACTAGAAGAAAAATAAATTTAAAATAACAGGGTGGAAATTACATAATGAAATTGCCTTATATATTCTAAAAAACCAAAGGATCTTAGACTTCAACAAAAAATGACATGTCCTACAAATCTTAACCTAACAAGAATGAAAAAAAAGAATGGTTATTCAACAAAAGAGAATAATCTGAAATATTCCTGAAAAAATGAAAATAAGATATTATACTTGTAAAAAAGTCAAAAAGCAACAACAACAAAACATAAGGATGGTTAGAAAGTGCTACTCTCAGTGAGAGAATGACAACTAATGAAATAAATTACTGTTGAGCAACGGGGGAGAGAACAAAAAAAAGAGAGAGAAAAGGAGAGAGAGAGAGAGACAGAGAGAGAGAGAGAGAGAGAGAGAGAGAGAGAGACAGAGAGAGAGA
>NW_027185809.1:42377667-42433252 GCF_028583685.1 Petaurus breviceps papuanus
AGAGAGAGAGAGAGAGAGACAGAGAGAGACAGAGACAGAGAGACAGAGAGTGAGAGAGAAAGACAAGAGCACAGACCTGAAGCCAGGAAGACTCATCTTCCTGAGTTCAAATCTGGTCACAGATGCTTCCTATCTGTGTGACCACAAGTCATTTAACCTCGTTAGCCTCAGTTTCTACTCTGTAAAGCTGAGCTAGAGAAGGAAATGGCAAGCCACTCCAGCGTCCTTGCTAAGAAAATCCCAAATGGGGATACTAAGAGTAGGAAATGATTGAAAAATGACAGAACAACAAAAATAAATAGCATATTAATATGTGTGCCATAGTACATATTATATTTATATCACATTAACATATTATAGTATATAAGGTTATATATTATGTACATAAAGATAATATATGCACATAAATGTTTATAAATGCTTATAATACATATATGAATATATGTGTACACATGTACATGTATATATAATATATGCAAGTATATTATATGTATTCCAAACATTGTCTCCATGATATAGGTACTAGAGATATTATTCAGATTTTATAGATGAGAAGACTGAGGATCAGAGGTATAGAGTGATTTGCTCTGGGTTCCTGATCTCATAGCCTTGCCTGAGGTAGCACTTAGAATTCTCCCGAATCTAAGCCCTGCACACCACTTCAATACTTTTTATTAAAATGCATCCTAGGGTCATAGATTTAGAGTGTAAGGGGAACTTAGAGATGATTTAGTTCAACTGTCTCATTTTATAAAAATTTAAAGAGGTTATTACTTCTGGGGCAGCTAGGTGGTGCCGTGCATAGAACAACACCAGCACTGGAGTCATGAGGATCTGAGTTCAAATTTGACCTTAGACGCTTACTGTCTGTGTGACCAGGGGCAAGCCATTTAACGTGTGTGTGTGTGTGTGTGTGTGTGTGTGTGTGTGTGTGTGTGTGTGAGAGAGAGAGAGAGAGAGAGAGAGAGAGAGAGAGAGAGAGAGAAAGAGAGAGAAAGAGAGAGAGAGAGAGAGAGAGAGTTACTTCCCAAAGTTCTTAAGTACCAGAGCTAGTATTTGAACCTAAATCTTTTAAGTCTAAATTTAGCCCTTTTTATACTACTATATGCTAACTAGGAGACTTCTCTCATATATTCTCATAGTTACTTGACAGGTCATCAATTAACACTATAATTGCAATCAAGAAGATTTGAGCTCAAATCCTGCCTCCCATCTCTTATTAACTGTGTGACCCTGGGGAGGTCACCCAACCTCTTTCAGATTCATTTCCTCTTCTGTAAAGGGAGCTAATATGACCTATCTCACAGGGTTGCTACAAAGATCAGATACAGTAACATGCAATGCTTTACAGACATTAAAGATACATATATGTACATATACACATATAGGTATATATACACATGTGTATGTATATATACCTATATGTGTATATACATACATACATACATACGTACATACATACATACACACACACCATTATTAATTAGTTAACTCAGATAGCCCAAACTTTCTTTTGGTTGTAAATGAAGATTCTGGTTCTGGCAGGAAAAACAAAACAAAAGAGAATCCCATCTGTTGCACTTGACCTCCAAGAATTATTGCTTGGGGCCACAAGGATCATCAACAACCTTATTCTACCTTTGGGTATATAGATTTAAAATGTGCTTTAGATACTCTTTCATATAGTAAATCTGTGTTTTACAATATAATTAAATGAGAAAAATGAATACAATGTAAAGACTAAAGTGTATCCAATATTAGAAATCCAATATTAATAAGCTTCGTGGTTTAAAAGACAGGTTCCTTAAATGGCTCCCACCGAATTCAAGAATTCCTGTCAACGTAAGTATAGCTCCCAAATCACCTGAAGACAATATGTATTTGAAGCCAGGACTACTCGGTGAGTCAGATATTTTAGGTTATGTGTAGCCAAAACAACCCTCACATTACCAGAATACAGTAATATATTTTATTTAATTAACAATGAGAAACAATGTTTAGTTCCCTGATGCATATACAGATAAAATCTCCATTTGGAAGTTGCTTATTTGGGAAGTAAATAGTCCAGACTTGTGATTGCCTTGGTATGGGGAACTCTCAGAGCAACTTCTACTGAATTTTGTACCTTCTCTGCAACTTATTATGGCCTTAGAGAGTTGGGGAGTGGGATAGGAAGGTCACTTACAGATCAAGTGACTTAAACAGGAAATATGCAAATATTCTCATATCCAATATGTGATGCTAAAATTTAAGTCTTCCTGACTCTGAACCTGCCTCTTATTTCATCAAATGTATGTATGTATTTGTGCGTGCATGTATTTCTATGTGTATCTATACACTTGTGTGTATGTTTTATGTGTGTGAGTATATGTATCTATGTCTTTGTTATATACACATGTGTATGGATATATTTGCAGACATATCTTACAAATGGACAATGAATTGCCTCAAAAATTAAACATGAGGGGAAGAGTGGGCTAGATTGCCTTTTCCAAATTATGGAGCTACTCTAATGACCCCAGATTTCTCTCTGAAACAAAGGCCTATGCTTTTAATATAATTATTCTACTATAAATGTTGGATGGATATGACTCATAGAACACTATGGTTTTTCCCCAAATTAAAAATGAATAATATTCTGAAGTCAATGGAGAGACACATAATAGAGACAAACAAGCCTCAATATATAATAAGTAACTACAAAGGAGAAACAGAGTAAATTATGTCAATCAGTCAACAAGCATTTTTAAGTGCTACATGAGTTCTAGGGATAGAGATAAAAGTTCCTTGACTTCAAAGAGCATACGTACAGTGTATGATCAAAACAACAACAAAAATACTGAGCCAGTCACATGGAGAGATCGACTGCTGTCCTCACAGATGTTAAGAGAAAGCAAAGAATGACTCCAGAAATTGAAATCATTTTTACGAACTAATAAAAGAGTATGGATAAGAGTTGTATACATGGTGATGGGCAGTTGTAGATAGATTCTGATGTAGTCATTGAAGGGAACATCCAGATTTATGAGATAATAGTTTTATGTGACTATTAGTTGAACCTTTTAACCTTGAAGTATTGCATTTAGTTAGTTGGCATGGTGAAGGCAGAGTTTGAATCAAGACCTGGAGTCCAGAAGACCTGATTTCTTCTTGTCTTTCAGACATTAACTAGCTGTTAATCTTGGGCAAATCACTAAACCTCCCTGAGCCTCAGTTCCTTTTTAGGTATACTGAGCAGTTTAGACTTGATGGCCTCTAAGCATCCTCCTAGGTCTAAATCTATAATCCTATCTTAACTCCAAATAAATTTCATTGTTTTTCATTTATTATGCTGTTATTGTTTTTATTCTGAGGTTATTTTTTCAAACATTTTACACTCTTAATTTGCTAACTTCCACAAAGTCCTCTTCCAATGTCTTATTGTGGTATAGTGGTAACCCTGGGTTCTTAAAGACCCATGGGAAGACCTGTATGAACTCATGCAAAGTGAGATAAGCAAAACCAAGGGAGTCATATATACAACAAATGAAAACATTGAAAGGAAAACAACACTTAGGAAAATAAAATAAAATATAATAAAAATAATTATAACCAACATTTAGTTGCCTTAGAAAAAGGCAACTGAACAGTTTAATTTCATAGGTAATTTTTGGTCCAAGAGAACAAATAGCAGAACATATGAGGACATGGGATGTAGAATCTGAGTTCCTATGTTCACACTCCATCTTTGCCACTTACTAAGAAAGTGATGTTGGTTAGTCTCTATGTCTCAGGGACTCAGTTTCCTCACTTATAAAATGAAGTCTGTAAACTCGATGTCCTTTAGAGTAATCTCTATCTTTATGATCTTGTGACTATGACTTCCCTCCTCTCTGTACATAGGTAGGGAATGATATTAGTGGAATATGGCATACACAATCTGATCCAGTTGTTATGCTTGTCGGCTTTGTTGACTTCGTAGGCAGCTAGGTATTGCTTTAGATAGTGTTGGGCTTGAATTTAGGAAGACCTGATTTCAAACCCAGCCTCAGACACTTAACAGCTTAATGATCCGGGGCAAGTCACTAATCAGTCTGTCTCAGTTTCCTCCCCCCGTAAAATAAAAATATTACCTACCTTCTCAGGGTTTTGTGAAGATCAAATGTGATAATAAGGACAGCTAGATGGTGCAGTGGATAGAGAACCAGCCTGGAGTTAGAAAGAATTGAGTTCAATTCCAGATTTAGACACTTACTAACTGTGTGAGCCTGGGCAAATCACTTCACCCTGTTTACCACAGTTTCCTATCTATGAAATGAGTTGGAGAAGGAAATGGAAAACCATTTGAGTATCTTTGCCAAGAAAATCTGACTGAAATGACTAAACAACAATGTGATAATATTTGTAAAGTGCTTTTCAAATTTTAAAGCATTATATAAATGCTGACTATTATGTATATCATTTTATTATAAGGGAAAGTACAATAGGATGGCTGGTATATCAGAAAAATGACTGTGATCTAAAAACAAAAGGAATTAGCATAATTATTTATAAAAGAGGAAATTTGGAATATTTGCAGTATCAAAGAGGATACAAAAATAATTTATATAAGGACAAATGTTTTAAAAAATATCTCTGAAAAGTTTAAGGATGCTCATCAAACTAATGAATGAGTATGTCTCCAAAGAACATGATGAAGCATGTTATCTACCTGCAGAAACATACATTTTTGCACATGGCACTATGCAGATTCCATTTGCTCAATCATGCTTATTTGTTACAAGGGCTTTTTTTCTTTTTCTTTTTTCTCTTGGTTAATTGAGAATGGAGATTTTAATGGGGGGAGGTTTGGGGTATTGATGTCTCCTAAAAGATGGCCATTGTGTTATTTTTTAAAGCACAGAAGAGAACAGAAGGAAGCTCAAAGGAAGCACAGAAAATCAGGACATGTTGAAAACAATAGAATTAATTATACACTTCAAAAATGTAAGCAGTGTGAAATGAAGATTGATAATTTCATAGTGTATCTGCTTTAGTGATCTTCTATGTGTATAAGGAATACATTTTTTTGGTTTTTAAGTTCAAAATTAAAAAGTAAAATTAGGAAAAAAGGACAGTGAATATAATGTGATTTTGAAAATATAAAAAAAATAATTGTAGTCAGCATTTATATAGAGCTCTAAGGTGTGCAAACTTCTTTAGAAATATCTCATTTGATACTCACAACTCCCTGAGAGTTATGTGCTATTATTATCCCCATGTTACAGATGAAGAGAGAGTGAAAGTGAGACAGACAGACAGACAGAGAGACACAGAGAAACAGAGGCAGAGAGAGATTAAGTGACTTGTCACACAGCTAATAAATGTCTGAGGACAGATTCTAACTTAGGTCTTCCTGACACCAAGTTCAATATTCTATTTATGATACCACTTAGTTAACCCTTCCCAAGCTATTATGGGAATACTGTGCCACTGAAGCTCCTAGTTGCCTCACTAAATAAATAACATTCCAATGACTCACAGAATCTGTAATGGACTAACACATAAAAATGTCTTCAAGAAAAGGTCCAGAATTGGATGGTATCTCTGCCATCTAAGGACCAGCCTAGTTCATTGTAGAAAACAAATCAACTCTTCACCAGAGGCTTGGGTACCAAGTGGCAATATTTTTTTTTCATCTATAACAACTCAGGAATCCAATTTAGTGGGGAAAGGATGAGAAGAGGGGGTAGTGGTTTTTTTTATCTATATCCCTAGAAGGAGCTCCCAAACTGAATAAATGAAACATTCATGGAGTGCTGACATAATTTGCTGCCAAGCCAATGAATGAATGATTGAACTAAATATCACCATTTAGGTTTTAGGTGGGTTGTGATATTTTAAAAATTATGTGAAGTGCTTCATCATAGCAGCAAAGCCTTTGAGCAGCAGAGTGATCTTTTGATATTTCCTATTGAATAGCAAAAATCTCTCCTTAGGTCTTATGTTATTGATGACCTACTGCCTTCCCCTTCTCTTCCCTCAGCACTCAACAAAGGAGATACAGCCAAGACAAGCCAGTAGTTTGATTTCATCTGGTATCTCCTATATAATTTTAATAAAAATTTCACATACATTACAACATAATCAGAGGTTGTTAGTATTTAAACAAACAGTCTAAACAGAAATGAGTTCCCATTTATTTATGATCTATGATGGAAAAGTTCTCCAGATAATCTTTGGGTAGCAGGTGCCTGAAAAAATCAACAGCAAATACTGATTTCTTCAGCCACTTGATTTCAGATATTGGACTTCACTCACATGGAAACTCAGGTAAGAGAGGACTATTATGTCATGTTAATCTGGTCCTAGTCTGCACTGATGAGTACAGGTTGTATACCCTTATGGATCTGATTTTGACTCCTGGATCATTTGCCCATTCAGATGTGACTTCCTTAAAAGGTTATTTATCTTTGTTTCCAGAGGACCTAGTTCAGTGCTATGAATCTTGCAAACATTAAAAATATATTAACTGACGCTGATGATAAAATTGTTATTTTCTGTACGTTCCCTGGCTTCACTGGATATATCATTCAGCATCTTAAAACCTGAAGCTTCTACTTCTTCCCTCTACAGTGTAACAGACCTTATCTAATGATGATGAATGCAGGCTATAATGTGGCATCATTTATTATGGATATCCGATCTCCTCTTTTCTTAGAATGATTTCATTGTATTAAGCTTCATTATTTTTCCCTGGGTTTCTCTGTACCCTTTAATGACAGCTTTGATCCCAGCTTGAGTTAGAGATAGATAGAGATAGATTAGAGATAGAGATAGAAATGGAGATAGAGAGATAGAAATTAAGGATAGAGAGGAGAGAAGCAGATATACCTAACTAGAAACTGGATCCTGTCCAGAATCTTCTTCCTTGTATCCATCAGCTTTTGTTTGACAATTCAGGTTTGAAAGGGAAGCAGCAAGAGTACCAGGTTTTAGTCAGAGGCTTTTCCAGGGGGGTCATAGGATCATCGATTTAGAGCTAGAGTGGACCTCAGGGATCATCAGTGACAGATGAAGACACTGATACTTAAAGGAAGTGATTTGCCCAAGGTTACACACGTAGTTAGTAATCAGAAGTGGAACTGGAACTCAGGACTCCAGAGTCAATATTCTTTCCGGTGCCAGAGACAATTAGTTAAATTCATTGTCAAAATGCATATATGCTATGGTCAGTACTTTTCTTGTTTTAGTAGTTCGTGGTTTTATCCTGATTGCTCAACAAAGTGCCTGCATATTGACAGGTGCTTAACAAATGTTTGTTAATTGGATTATTAGACCCCTAGTGAAAACATGAGATGAACTTATACCATATGTCCCATTATTAAGTTCAAATCTGGCCTCAGGTATTTACTAGTTGTGTCACCCTGGTGTAACAGCAAGCACCCCAGCGTCCCCAGGGTTTGCTGCCAATACAGGTTCTTGGATCTGCTTTGATAAAGGAAAGCAACTCAAAATGGGTTAACAAGCTTACTTGAATCAGTCCAACATATATCGTTTACCTAGTTCAGGGGAAAAGGTCAGCACCCCGAACTTCAGAATACACAGACAGAATTATCAAGACAGAGAAACAGATCAAGTAGACAGTTTTACATCCATACCAAATCAACACCTGGGTTTTTCAAAGCGAGGAGGGGCTCTCAACAACACAACAGCTTCCCAGAGTTTCATCTGATCAAAACACAGAACACTTTTTAAAGTGAGTCCCCAAAACAAAGCTACACATCAGGGCTTATATAGCCTTCTCCTGGCTCAGAGAATGTAACAACCTTATTGACTCACTGCCCAATCAAGAAGTATCTACTGAAAAACAAGCCTCCCACCCCAGGCTCCAGGTGCACTTTGGCCTAGGGGCAGGGAAGATCTTTAAAATTTACATTCCCATTACACCTGGGCAAGTCACTTCAGCTTGTTTTCCCCCAGTTTCCTAAACTGTATGATGTGGATAATAATAGTACCTCCCTCTCAGGGTTGTTGGGAAGAACAAATGAGATAATATTTGTAAAAAAGAGCTTAGTGTAGTGTTTGGAACATAATGGGTGCTATTTAAATGTTTATTTCCTTCTCCCCTTCTTTTATTAGTGAACTCAGGCTGGTTTTTGTCAGCCACCTCCTTCGTAAACACATACTAACTATTCCTTCAAAAACCATTTTGGGAATTCTACCACAAAAGAGTGAAAATCTCACTCTAATGTGAAAGATTTACCTTCTTCCTCCATTTTGAAATTTAGGAAAATTGATTGTTTCTGCTTCTTCAAGACCTAGTACTCCATGATTCCTCAGAAATGACCAGAATAAAATGTAGCAGTCTTTGTGACAAGCGCTTTTCAAGTAACTTGGAATGTTATTTCTCTGGACTGGGTGAGTAAGTAAGGAAAGAAATCAGCATTTATTAAGGGCCTACTATGTGCCAGACACAGTGCTAAGCATTTCACGAATATCTCATTTGATTGTCAAAACAATTTTAGGGAGTAGGTGTTCTTGTTTCCCCCATTTTACTGAGAAAACTAAGGGCAATGTAATGGGAATGCAAATTTGGAAGATCTTCCCTGCCCCTAGGTTAAAGTGCACCTGAAGCCTGGGGTGGGAGGCTTGTTTTTCAGTAGATACTTCTTGATTGGCCAGTGGGTCGATAAGGTTGTTACATTCTCTGAGCTAGGAGAAGGCTATATAAGCCCTGATGTGTAGCTTTGTTTTGGGGCTCACTTTGAGAAGTGTTCTGTGATTTGATCAGATGAAACTCTGGAAAGCCGTTGTCCAGAGGCGTGTTTGTTGTTTGGTATGGATGTAATGGTTGGACAGTTTGGAAAGCTGTCTACTTGGTCTGTTTCTGTCTTGATAATTTTGCCTGTATACTTTGAAGTTTGGGGTGCTGACCTTTTTGCCCCGCCCCGAACAAGGATTGGTCTGACTGATCAAAGTAAGCTTGTTAACCCATTTTGAGTTGCTTTCCTTTAACATAGCAGATCCAAGAACCTGTGGTAGCAGCAAACCCTGAGGACGTGCTTGGGGTGCTTGCCGCTTGTAATGTAATGCCAAGGAAAGGCAACTTCCCAAGGTTCAGAATACCAGCATAGGTGCTCTCCATTTTATTCAGTGACAAACCAAGAACAGAGAAGATCAAAACATGACATCATTCCAAATACAGCATTTACTAAGTGTGATTAAATAATCTCCAAGTACTACCCCACCCCCAGGACCTTCCAATCATTCAATCAATTACAAAGTCCCTGTTCTAAAGACTTCTCCACCCCTAGGCTATACCTTAATTAAGTTCACCACAAAGCCCCTCTTCTCAAATGGAGATTAGTTTCCAAACATAAGTAAACTACATTCATTTGTTCAACCACAGAACACAAAAAGGTCAAAAGTTCCCCACCCCTGGATCACAATTGAATCTACCCCAGAGTTACATCAAGTTTAAACACAGCACTTAATACCCAAATGGAGGTCTTTTCTTCATCTAGACACGAGGCAAGTTCTCAGCAATCTTAGTTCCTGGGGAGACCAGGCTTAGCAAGGCCATAAGATACATTGCCAATCCCTTCATGAATTTATCCTCTGTCTGTATAACAGTCCTAGAACCCCTGAACACATTAGCAAAGCCGTCTCCCAGGATTTCTGTAAACATACAACAAGAAAATCCTTCTTCAGGGCTTCTGAACCAACAGAAAGGCTCCCAGACCCCTGCAACAACAGCACTGTCCCTCACCAGTGGACAGTATTCACTCTCTGTCTGCAGGACAGTCTCAGGGCTTCTTAGCGAACAGCCAGGTCCCAGGACTTCTTCAACAAAAGGACTGTCTTTCACCAGTGGACAAATCTGGCAAAACAACATCAAAACAGACAGACAAAGTACCAGCAAAACAGCCATGTCTCCTCAGTCCTTGGCAGCTCAGGGGGCAGGTCTCAAAAGTCCAGGGCAATTCAAATCGGCCACCAGCAATTCTCTTAGTCTCTCTCTCTCCACGAGGTGCTGCTTCCAAAAAAGATCTTCCGCCTCTCTCTTGTCTCTCCAAATCTACGTCACCAGCTCCTCCCAGTTCAGGACTTTCTTTTCACATCAACAAGTCCATCCCACAGGTGGGATTAACAAACTCTGGGTTTTAACACAATCAATTTGAAAACCAAGCCAATACAGGGGAATCTTTAATTGCCATTACTATCACATTCCACCCCTCCAGGATCCTTGGCCTTACAATCTCAATCTAAATGGCCATGGATCCTGGAACAAATAGAGGCACTATGCTTTGTACTCCTTGCCGACTACATCATAATGTAATGTAATGCCAAAAGAAAGGCAAATTCCCAAGGTTCAGAATACCAGCATAGGTGCTCTCCATTTTATTCAGTAACAAACCCAGAACAGAGAAGATCAAAACATGACATCATTCCAAATACAGCATTTACTAAATGTGATTAAATAATCTCCAAGGACTACCCCACCCCAGGACCTTCCAATCATTCAATCAATTACAAAGTCTCTGTTCTAAATACTTCTCCACCCCTAGGCTATACCTTAATTAAGTCCACCACAAAGCCCCTCTTCTCAAATGGAGATTAGTTTCCAAACATAAGGTCAAAAGTTCCCCACCCCTGGACTTTTCAAGGGTAACTTTTCAAGGGTCATGCAGTTAAGCTAGTAAGTGTCTGAAGGAGGATTTAAACTCAGATCTTCCTGACTCCAGGCCTAGCAACCCATTCACTATGCCATGCAAGTGCCTCTAAATATGTAAAGAACTCATTAAAATTAAAGTATTTATTATTCAGCACTCAGAAGTTCAGAAAATGTCATCAGGGCATGCTCGAAAGGGCACTAGATTTGGTATCAAGGTATGTGAGTTTGAATCTTGTCTTTTTGGTACTTACTCTCTGGGTGAGATATTATCTGATTCACTTTAGCTTCCTATCCCTCAGATCCCTTATCTGTAAAATCATGGGATTGTTCTGAATGACTTCCAAGGTTCTTTCTTGCTCTGAACCCAGGATTTTGTCACTCTTTACTTTATACCAATATCTTATACAACTTGCACCCCTTGGGTAGCATCCAGTCTATTTTGTGACAAATGGATACATGTGGGCACAAAGAGAAATGGTGAAGTGTTTTAGACAGAGAATTGGCCTCAGTTTTAGATTTGTTGTTTAGTCATGTCTGACTCTTTGTGACCCTGTGGACAATATCACACCAATACTGTCCATGGACTTTTCTTGGCAAAAATACTGGGGTCATTTGCCATTTCCTTCTCCAATGGATTAGGGCAAAAAGAGGTTAAGACACTTGTCCAGAGTCACACAGTTAATCAGTATCAGAGGCCAGATTTGAGTTCAGGTTTTCCTGACTCCAGTCTGTAATGTTAATGGAATATTAGATCTTCCCTGTCCATTAATAAGCATATGTGACCACATTTCCTCTTTTTCTTTGAAATAGCCATATTTCCAGGTCTAAAATTACACAGGTATTTCAGTCACAGCTGTGATATATCCTGAGTCACACAGAGCCCTTTGGGGGAGGAGCTTGCCTAAGTAAAAGCTTGCTTAGGAGAGGTTTGCTTGCAGAAAGGCTTTCACACATTTTAGTACTGAACTAATTAGGCACCAAGTCAGAGGGCTGTGATGTCTCCTGGCTCTTAGCCTATTAGTTGAAAACTATATATGCTGGGAGGTTGGTAATTTGCTTTGGGGGGTTCACTTATGAGAAGGACCTTTTGATTCCCAGGATGGGACTCAGATTAGCTGTTTGTTAAAAGTTCCTCCCCCTCCACTGAATACTCAAAGGTTTGGGCTCCCCTGATCCAGTGGTGTATGTAGGTGGTTGTATTTATTACTTTGTTCAGATAGTAGGAACCCTGACTATTGAACCTCTGTGCTAATTTCTCTTCTTGTATTTTCCACTTATCTTTAATTAAAGTAAGACTGATGAACCCTTTAAAAGTTGTCTTTCCTTTAGGAAAGCAGATATGCTAGCAGGCCATCATGGGTTTCCTTGCTAATACACTGGCCTAGACCACTCTTCACTGATTCAGATAGACCTGGATTACAGATTTGCCTCTTATACATACTGGCCTACACACCCTGTGTAAGTCACTTAACTTTTTGGTGCTCTAAGAAACTAAGACTACCAGTTGTAGCTAAGGGACTGACATATTCATTGAGGGAGTTTCTTTAGCTGGTAGGGTATTTTAAAAATTAATAATAAAATCATAGGTTATATTTCTATCCTTATATTCCATAGGATACTTGGCATTGGGCAGGTGAAGGTAAAAGGGAGTATGTAATAGGACTGGTCACATAGAGAATTGACCAAAATTTGTTTGAGAGGTCAATTGGATGAGTGCTGCTCCATAACATGAGAAAGAAATTCAGTGGAATCTTGATATTTATTGTGATGGCTTTGGGAATACTGAGAGATAGTAAAATGAAGTGGTATCAAACTCAAATATAAATGGATCCCTACAGCTGTATGTGGACTTAGAAAATCACAAGTTAACGTTATCTGTGTTATATCGTACTTTTATTTATTTTGTTCATTTCCCAATTACATTTTAATCTTGTTCAGACCTCATAGTGTCGACTGCATGCTGGTTGGGCTGCTTTGATGCCTCAGCTGCAGGATGAGATTGAGGTTAGAGGGGCTCCAGATACACAAAAGAACATTATAGCTAGTTAGATAAGACTAGTTCTTTATTAGCCCTCACCCCAGCCCTCCAGGCTCCTCTAGAAATTTGTGGGCAGGGTCTTCCTGGACACATTCAAAGTTCCTTAGGCAGAGAAAATAACTTCATTTTGGAAGTGTTCTAAGGAGTTCTAAGATGGCTCTATACTACAAACCAGGTTTCTTTGTCTCTGTCTCTGGCAGGTCTCACACTGTGATTATGAACTGAAAGTAGGAGAAATTACAGACTCCTCATGCAGGTGATTAGGGATTTCTGCTCTCTATTTCCAATGAAGAATAAAAGCAGTGACTTTTTACATCCTCCAAGATTCCTTTTTCATAGTGTTGAGGCAAAATTAATTAATTAATGATGATGATGATGATGATAACTACCATTTATAGAGCACCTTAAGGTTTACAAACTTTACATTTGTAACTTTGTTCCCACCCAAAAAAGATAAGGGTGGGGTAACCCTGTGTGCCAGATAGGAGACATGACAACTAATTGGCAGGCACAATGCTAAGCATTATTTGTAGACCTTCATAAGCAACAGAGTTGGTGGCAGAGATTTTGGAGGTGAGACGTGTGGAGGGAGAATCAGCAGACATATGGGGGAAGCCGATTTCTTGACATATCCTTGATTTACAATTTGCTTTCTAGAAACTGATTACCTGAGGCACCTCCTTTAGTGCCATTAGGCTCTCTTTCTTGATTTGAGCTGAGATTTCACGTTGCTCCCAGCTAAAGAACATCTTTCTTTTGTGTATTTTCTGGTATTTGTGTATATATACATACATAAATGCATGCATATATACTTACATGCATACATATATGTGTGTGCATACACATACATATACATACACAAAACAACTGATTTCTGTTTAACATTTTGCTTGGATAAATGAGTTAAAAGTAAAGATAAGAATAACAAAAATATTTGTAGGTATCATATACTAATTATATTTCTCTTTCTGTCAAGTTTTTTTCTTTAGTCAGAAGAATGCTTTTCTATTAAGAGACAACTGAGGTGTAGTGGTTAAAACACTGGACTTGAAGTCCAGAAAATCTATGTTACACTCCTACCTGTGATCCCAGAGAAGTCATTTAACCCCTCAATGCTCTAGGCAACTCTCTAAGACTGTGACTATAGTAATATTATAAGCATAGAAATTGCTAATCTGTATTGATGGAGTTTCCTTACCTTCAATAACAGATCTAGTCCCCATAATAACTTCTATTTTTTATTTAAAATTATTTGTTAATGCTATCAGTGCCAGCAATAGCTTAGCATACTGTAGTGCCAATGCAATATTTACAGCGCCCACAATCATGATAAAAACTGTGACTATAAGTATTGTGTGATGTTCCATGGCAAAATATACCAAACTCTCCAGATAGAGGATAGAACTGAAGCATTTATTTAGACACCAGAAAAGGGAATCCCAAAACCAGTAAGCCAATTCCATCATATTACCAAAGATATTCAGAAGCCATAATAGTGCTGAGAGCCACAGCATCCTTCAGCCTTCCCACAAACCAATACAAGATCAATATCTACTCAGGAGCCTATCTGACTCCTTGCCTGTGGTCCTCCTCTCTACCCCACCTTCTGGCTAGCTCTGACCAGCTTCCTGTGGGCTCTGCTGCCTTTCAGCAAACTCCTCCCACCACAGACTTTATGTGACTACATTCAGCCTATCAGGGGGCAGAGTTTATCTTCATAGCAGGGAAGCTTCCTGTGGGCTCTGCTCCATCCTTTAGCAAATTCTCTCCATTACAGGCTCCATGTGATTACATTCAGCCTATTAGGGGGCAGAGTTTACTTTCAGAGCAAGGGAGGTCTTCAAACTCCCCCCTTAGTCTATTAAGGGGCAGGAAAGAACTTCAAATTCCCATTCTCATTACACCTACTTTTATCTTAGTTTCTTCATTTGTAAAATAAAAATAATGATATTTATTTTCTTTAGCCCATCAAGATTTTTGGGAAACCAAATGAGAATACATATATGTATATATATATATATATATATATATATATATATATATATAATTTTGTAAAACTTGAAGGCTATATGCATGTTAGCTGCATAAGCAATAAGCCTGGGTCTTACTCAAAATGTTGTGGAAATAAGTCCATTGGAAACCCAATGGCTAGATATTAGTTTCTATACTAGTAAACAAAATTACAATTAACCAGCACAACATTTGAATTAAAATCCCCAACAATATGGGGTGACTAGGTGGCACAGTGACTAGAACACTAGCCCTGGAGTCAGGAGAACCTGAGTTCAAATGTGGCCTCAGACACTTGAACACTTACAAGGTGTAACCTTGGGCAAGTCACTTAACCTCAATTGCCCTGCCCTCCCCCCTCCAAAATAAAGAAAAAACAATTAATAATAATTATTTAAAAGTGATTAAACATAATATAGTTTTCTGCTCCTAAAAGAAATCTTAAACTCAGGGTGGCTAGGTGGCACAGTGCCACTAGAACACTAGCCCTGGAGTCAGGAGGACCTGAGTTCAAATGTGGCCTCAGATACTTAACATTTACTAGCGATGTGACCTTGGGCAAGTCACTTAATCCCAACTGTCCTGCCTCACCCCCTCCAAAAAGCAAAAATAAGAAAAAATATTAAACTCATTTTGTCTAATTCCTTAATTTTATAGATAATAAAACTAAACTCAGTAATGCTAAATTATTTGCCCAAAGATACACAGCTAGCTGAATGACAAGGCCAGAGCTCTAAAATTAGTCACCTGATTCTCAGGCTATTCTCTGGTATGACTTCTTTCATGTTTATCTTTTTTCTCCATATTCTAAATGCCAAACAGTAAAGATTCCCTAGTGACAGTAATAATCTGGTGGAAATTTTAGATAATGTAGGGTCTTATCATAAATTTCTCAAATTTGGGCTCATATATTTGCTAAGTTATATGAACTCATGTGGTGGGTTCATATAATAATAAAATCTACTCTCATAGTACTTTTTGCTACTAGGGATGCTTTTTGGTTGTAATCAGAGATGTCGCTTATATAGCTCCTTCTTGTTAAGAGTTCTGCCCATGGTTGGTTCTCAAGACTGATTCTTGGTTTCTTACTATGCACTTAGTCTACATTTGCTTAGTCTATCTCTTGGTGCTATGAAGACTCTTGACTTTTTGTTGAAGTCTATAGGAGCTCTTCACTGGATTTATTTGGTGTTTATAACAGTGCATGGGAACTCTTTTTGGAGTCCAATCACTGAGTAGTGCTTTTCTATTCAAAAGTTTTCAGTAGCTCCCTGTAGGATATAGAATAAAACTTGATAATCTGATTTTTCACAATTTGGCTCCCAGCTATTTTTATGGTTTTATTTTACAATGGTTGCTACCAATCCCTAAGCCTTACAACCGGTATTACAATTGACCTGGGCTATTATTCCCTGGTTTCATTCTGTCCTATTCTGCCTTTATGAATCTACATGTTCTGAAATTCTTCTTTTAAGTCCATGTAATGTTCCATGAAGCTAATATCAAGCATATTCAAATTCTTTCCTTTGCCTTTATCACATTTTAGCTTATATCAAATTGCTTTTGGGGCTGGTCATGCTCCACTATGAGAATATGAACTTCTTGAAGACAAGGAATTTGTTTATTTTATTTTTGTATCCTCATCATCTTAGTACCTTGGGTAATTCACTTACCCTTTCCCTCAGGTCCATCAACTATAAAATTGGGACAATAATAACACCTAACTGTTGTGAGAACCAAATGAGAACCAACTTTACTACTTGTAAAGTTCTAAGTCCAGTGCCTGGAACATAGTAGGGACTATATAAATGTTAGCTATTATTATTAGTGTAGGAAATTCCTAGTAAAAGTACTTCTTTCACCAATGCAGACCCATAACTACGTTATTATTTGTAGCTTGATAATTATCTGGGACACCTCAGAGGTAATTATGTTCCATAGATAGTAGGTGTCAGAAGTAGGATTTTGATCCTGGCCTTCTTGACTCCAAGGAAAGTATTCCATGTTTCTTCTTAAACACAGTAGGTATTTTTTTATATAACAAAAGTTTAATAGACATATGTTGACTGGGAAGACTAGGAAGTATTAACTGATGCAAAGTGAAGTGAGCAGGACCAGGAGAACACTTTATACAATAACTAAAATGCTGTAAAGATAAACATCTTTGAAAGACTTAGGAACTTTGATCAACACAAGGGTACCAACCAAAGATCCAGAGAACTCATGGTGAAACTTGCTATCAACCTCTACAATAAAGAGGTGATGACATCAGAATGAATACTGAAGCTTTTCTTCCTTGCTTGCTTTTTTTCTTGCTCTCTCACTCTTTCTTTCTGACATGGGTAATGTGGGAATTTGCTTTTCTTGACTATGCATATTTGTAATGGGTTTGTTTTTCCCTGCTTTCTTGATAGAGGAGGTAGAAGGTAGAAAAGAGAAAACTGACAACTGAAAATAATGTTATCGTTAACATTTATATAGCACTTAATATGTCCTAGACATTGTGTTAAGCATTTTACAATTTGATCTCATTTGATCTTCACAACAACGACAGTAGATAGGTGCTATTGTTATCCCCAATTTACAGATGAGGAAACTGTGTGTATTGAGTTGAAATTGTTGAATTGGGTTCTTTCAATAAAAACTCTGTTTTTAATGCTGAGCCACCACTTGGCTACATTTCAATCATCTCTGCATGTATTAGCCTACTCAGAGAAAAGAGGGGAAGATGCTTTGTGTCTTCACACAGAGAAAAACACAATTGTCTCCTCTGAGGCTTGTTCTGAGTCTGATCAAGGTCACTGTCATTTAATCCTTCTGCACGTAGGGTAATGAATGTCTCACCCCAGTCTTGCTGTCTTTCCTAGAGAAATGTCAGTTGCCCTTTCCCCAAGGCACCCTATGGTTGTCAGAGATTGCCAGGTAATCCCAATAGTTCTTCTGTTATGCCCATTAGCTACTGGAAGCAAAGATAAAAATTGGCTGGGACTATCCCCTAACCTTCGGGATAAAAATGAATTAGAAACACATTCTTTAGAAATAATGCTCTAAGAGCTACTTTATTCCTTTTGCTTTTTTATACTTTGTTGTATATATGTGCATACACTATGCTGCAATTTACCTGTGTGCATAATACCTTCACAGAATATAAACTCATTGAGGTCAGTGACTATTTTTGTTTTTCTCCTTTGTATCCTAATCGTCTATCGTGGTGAACAGTGATCCTTAATAAATGTTTTGAAATTAATTAAATATGATCTCCCTAAAAGGCATTACATTTAGACTGAAATTTCAGGCCGACATTTTTTGTCAGTTTTCCTTTATAGTCACTTTTCCACTTATTCACTGGGCTCAGGTGACAAACACCAGTGACCAAGGAAAGTATAAAGCCAAACATAGCATCATGATTGCTTCCCCATCTAATTTTTCTGATGTCACTGTCCCAAAGGACAAGCAACAATAGTCAGGAGTGTCCCAGTGCCAGCTGAGGCTTCTTGATTCTAGGAGCAGGGAAAGAGTGAGACCGGCATTTGCCAAATCAGTCATGTGAAGGCAGGAGTCAGTTCCCAGAGATAAGGTTGCTTGAAAATGGGCCAGAGGTGGGAGGCAGGGTCTGGATCAGATACATGAATTAGTTCCAAAGGGCTGCAGCATGTGAGAAACAAGATATGGTCTTGTTTGGGCAAATTTAACAATTGCTTTTCATTTTTAGGTCCTAGATAATATCTGTTTAATTTTCTACTTTGATTCCTTCTACAATGAAAAAGCTATTTATTTAGAAAGAAAGGCTATATATTCAGTTCTTGAGCTGTAGTCGGGTTCTAGAACAATTGCTATCCCATGAGTGATTGACAGGTAGGAGGCAGGGTCTATATCAGAGATATATATTAGAGCCAAAGTACTGCAAAGTTTGAGAGATAATATATAGTCTTGTTTGGGCAGAAGTTGCAAAGATTTGAAGTATTTAAACTTCACCAAAATCCAAGATAATTTCTAATACCTAAGGTTTTGTGGACATGTCCATTTTTATACCCAGGTGCTAGGAGCACACGTTACCCCAAATTAACTTCAGCTAGATGTTGTCCTGCCATGACCAGTAGTATTATGCTTGGAGGAAATAGCTGTCTCTGAATGGTGACAGGCAGATTCTGGCAACCAGTGCAGTTTTCTCCTTGGTGTGTCATTATCAGGTCCGCTTTGGATCAAACATGCAAAGTATTTTGTCTCACTTAACCCTCATCCACTCTTACTAGGAAGGAGCAAAGCAACTCAAAGGGGATTTCTATGGTGGTAAAGACTTTGACCTATCTTCTAGTGACATCTGTGTTGCATTCTTAATATGATGATGGTAAAAGGTAAATTTAAACTCTCTTTTTCACTGTTTAGGTCTTACATGATGTCTGCTTTAACTTCCTATCACAATTCCTTCTACATTGAAAGAGATATTTATTTGGGGAAAAAAGAACTTACTCACATCTTAAATTATGGATAAGATCTAGATGGCTGGCCACACTCCCCATGGGTGGCTGACATCAAAGGTCTCTCACTGAATTGGCATATTATACATACATATAAATGTATATGTGTATATACATATGTGTATATATAGAGAGAGATACACACACATATGCATATATGTAAAGTTATACAACTATATCACATTATAGTGACAAAACCTTGTCACAAAGGTCTACCACCTCTCTGCTTTGGGTGGGGGGAGGGGAAAATAAGTTTCATTATCTATTTTCTGTCTTATTTGGTATTCAGTTACTGAGAATTTAACTTCATCTTCATGTTTATAAAAAGCTGTTTACTTCTAGTAAAGGCAAATAACAATGTTCTTACTTGTATTCTTTCTCATTTATCTATTTCAATTTAACTCTTGTGGGGAAAGACAAGTCTTCTATGGCTTCTTATGGTGTTTTTTTTTCTTTAATGCAAAGGACTATTTTAAGATTCATTTTCTTCTGAAAACAAAACAAGAGGCAAGCCATATTGGTGTGTAGGTGGTGTAGTAGACAGAACATTGGGCCTGGGGTCAGTAATACTAGAGTTCAAATTCTGTCCTAGACCCTTCCTAGCAGTGCAACTCAGTTTACCTCTGCCTGACTCCGTTTCTTTATCTATATAGTAGGGGTAAGAATAGCTCTTACCTGCCAGGATTATTGTGAGAATAAAATGAGATAGTATTTGTGAAGTACTTCGAAAATGTCAGAGCTTTATATAAATATCATCTACTTATTATTATTATTATTATTATCAACATTAGGAGAGAGGGTTTTGGGATAAAGAGTGACAGGCTTGGACTGACACTCCAAGACTAGTATTCACGTCTGTAACTGTGGAGGTCAGTCATAGACATGGAAGAGAAGAGAAGAAAGCAGTGTGGTGTAATGGAAAGAGCACTGCATTTAGAAATAGATGAGCTGATGCAGACCTGGCTCTTCCACTTCATTAACAGTGTGACTTTGGGCGAGTCAATGAATCTTTCAGGGTCTCAGTTTCCTCAGCTATAAAATGAGATATATGGACCCAATGACTTCTGATACACATCTTGGCTCTAAATCTTTGATCCTATGATCAATGATCCTTCAATCTTCTTCAGTTGTCATGAAACATGGAATGACTCCAATTTCTATGTTTTCCTAATAAGGGAGAATGTGAGTACTCCATTTCTATTCTCAGTTCCCAGTCTTCTCCTTGAATCTTCCCAGGAACATTTACCCTCTCTGAACCAACCATATACTGGGGCTATATTTGATTATATATTGTTTAGTAAAGGAAAAAACATTGGGCTATAAGAACAATAGCTATAGGCTTGTAACTAAGAAATTCTAGGACCTTGGATGAATCACTTAATCTCCTTCAGTCTCAGTTCTTAATTTTCAAATTAGAGTGGTTGGATTGGCTCATCTCTAATATTCTGTCCACCTAAATATGCTATAATTCTGATCAGCATTCATAAAGATAGATAGTTGTACTCTAATATATAAGTTTAAATTTAGAGAGATAGAAGAGAGAGAAGTTTCTTATTATTAACCTGTATTTAATAGGTATACAATTTAGCATAACTTTGATGAATAATTTTCTTCTCAGGATATGGAAGAAAGAAGTTTTTGGAAAAAATAAAACATTTAAAACTTTGATTTAAAAGTTCATCCCTTTCCTTTCTTAGTTGGTCTTTAGTTCAAAGGAATCACCCTCAATAACATTCCCAAAATGCAAAATGCCTCTAAGCCACGATTTTGCTGTTGTCAGGCTGGGTTATCTCTAAGGCAAAAAGCAATATAAGGGAATATAAGTTCAAGTCATACTGGTTCAATGTGGATTCCTCACTCTAAAACTGACTCATTTTTTTTGCCTTTTGGAGGGCAGTTGGGGTTAAGTAACTTGCCCAAGGTTACACAGCTAGTTTTTGTGTGTGGGTATTGTGTCTGAGGCTGGAACTGAACTCGGGTCCTCCTGACTCTGGGGCTGGCGCTTTACTCACTGTGCCACCTAGCCACCCCAACTCACTCTTTTTTTACATATTTTTTTTATTTTTTGCTTTTTGGAGGGGAAGTTGGGGTTAAGTGACTTTCCCAAGGCCACATGGCTAGTTCTTTTGTGCGTTAAGCATTTGAGGTCAGCTTTGAGCTCAGGTCCTTCTGACATTAGGGCCAGTGCTCTATTCACTGTGCCACCTAGCCACCCCTCTGACTCACTCTTATCTCAGAGATGAAAGTGCCTTTTTGGTGTCCCTCACCATACCTGACCCTAAGAATAATGTTGGTGTAAAAGGCAACGGAGTCTCTCTTAGGCATTCCCAGGACAAGGACTTAAGAGAAAGTTCATGATTTTTGCTTCTGCACTTGATGCTTTTGTATTGTGCACATTTTCATAAATACTTGCTCACAAAAAAGGAGGAACATCAAGACTAGAGCATCATAAAAGCAGAGGCACCCAGGAGAGAGAGGATAATCAACACTGGCAATGGCTACAGAGAGGACAATATGGAGGGCTGAGAAAAAGCACATCAGATTTGACAATTCCAAGATCACTGAGAGCTTTGGAGAGGGCAGGTTCAATAGAATGATGAGGCTGCAAGGCAGATTGCAAAAGATTTAGAAGATATTAAGAGGTAGAGTTGCTGATTGTCAATGGCACTTTAAAGTAGTTTATCTGAGGAGAGTAGAGATGCAAGATTTTAGCTAGGCGGGTCAAAAGGAATGAGGTTTTTTTCTTTCATTTTAAGGATAATGAAGACTTGTGTATGTTTGAAGGCAGTAGGTAATGAACCAGTTGATAGGAGTTGAAGATTATTGAGAGATTGGAAGGGGGGATACTAATTGAAGCAATCTGCTAGAGAAGATGGGAGGGGATGGGATCAGATATACACATAAAGAGGTTGGTTTTGCTGAGTAGACCTGTTTATTACAGAGTAAAATGGGAGACAATGGGAGATGGTGTAAATGGAGTTGGGAGATTAGGAAAAGGGGGAAAAAGGGAAACAATTATGAAGGCCTTTAATTTTATTGGTAAAATAAAAGGCATGATGTCCTTCAGGTGACAGGGCAAGGGGAAGACAAGTTACATCTATTATCTCATTTGAAACTCACAACAACCCTGAAGTTAGCCCTCCTGCCTTTTTAACAAAGATTTTTTAAAATTGCCAAACAATAATAAAGTAAAAATAACCAAAACAATTAGCCAAAGCCTCCTAACACATTTATCTCATCTGAGAACATACACTATAGAGTACAAACATCTTTTGTCCCATCTATTTAGTAAAGGAGTGTAAGGCCTCATTTGATGATTATAATTACTTAAAATTCAGTTTCACTTTTTCTTTCTGTTTATATTTTTGAATTATTATTTTCCTGACTTTGCTCACTTTATTTTGTATTAGTTCATAGAAGTTTTTGTTGAATATTTCATATATGTCATTTCTTGTAATTAGTAATTTCTATTACCTCCATGTACTACAATTTTCTTAGCAATTCCCCAATTATTAGCAACACACTTTGTTTCTATTTCTTAGGTACAACAAAAGTGTTTCAATAAAAGTTTTTGATATACAAAGGACCTGTGTTTCTGTATTGACATTCTTGGGATATATCCAACAAGGGGATCTCTGGGTAAATGAATAGGGTCCTGGTCCCTGCCCTTATTATGATATCTTATCACTCATGAATTCCTGTTCATTTATCTCTGTTTCTGTACATTGCTTCCCTTCTTCTCTCCCTTCCCTCATTACCCTGTATTCTGGTTCCTTTTGAGAACCTAGGCATCCTAACCCATGAGAGAGGTATATTTCAGAATGTGGGCTATTTTGCGCATTACCTCTATGATAAAACCCATTTTAAAGATCCTCTACATCACCAGAAATTTGAAACAAAGAAAACAAAAACAATGTCTTTTGCTTTTTACAGAGTGAATGCAGGTTTGAAGGAAGGGTAAATCACTCCTGTGAGGAGGACTAGACAAGGAATCCCTTAACTGGTGGATACTGAGACACATGCTAATGAGCTTACTTATATCAGCTGCACTCAGCTTGTGACATGGCCTAGCAATGGTGACAAGTGGGTAATTTTAATATTCCAGTTCTCTTCAGTATTATTTGGAGGTACTTTTATCTTGTATCATATTTCTGTCTTCTCTTCTTATTAATTAATGTTTATTCTATAATTTTAGTATATTTTCTTTTATTTGTAGAGGTTTGGGAAAAACCAACTACTTTGCTATATTGTTAGTATCATACTCACGTGTTTTCTATGTATATATTTTATTTGCATATATTTATCCATTTTCCCCAATATAATGTTGACAGCAAGAACTATTTTTCCCCCAATTTTTGTCATTGTATCAAAAATTCTCAGTGCTTTCTAGTTTTCTTTTCAGCATACTTTGGAATGCTTTTTATGTCTTTGGTCCATCATCTTCTCTTGCCTCCCATAGGAAGCTGAGAATTTGCTCCTGAGTCCCATGACTTGGATAGCTGATGTAAGATTTTATTTTGCTGGTGCCAAGGCCTCTATACCACTTTCTTTGCATCTCCTCACCGCTTACTGTAAGATCACTCGTACATTCTCTCCCTTCTGCTTTCTAGCACACTTATATATGCTGTATTCCTCTACTAAAATGTGAGGTTCTTGAAGGAAGGGTCTCTCTTGTTTGTTTTTATTTGTACCCCCTTCATATTGTTGTTGTGGTCATTATATGCCTGGAATGTAGTAATAGTTTAATAAATTATTGTTGATTGATTGTGGATTACTGTACTCTTTATTTTTGCATTTAATGCCTATTATTTTCTATGATATCTAGTTTATTTTTTATTTTGGCATTTTATTCCCTTCTCTACCATTTTCAGGTTAATACCTTATTGATAAGCTTGGCAAGTCTAGTTTTGAAAACATATTCTTCCCAGCCTTTATTAGGTGTATTTAATTCCTGTTTAGGAGGCAGAAATCCTAATTCTGATCTTAACATTATTTAAGTAGACATCAGATCATAAGCTTTCCTTCATATCATGAAACTAGCCTTCAATCAACAACTATGATGAAAAAAGCACATGTATGCCTGTGATCTTTAGTTTCTTGCTTAGGATCTCATAATTCTAGGTTCCTTCTGGCAACATCACTTATTTACATATGCATCTCCAGCAATGGGTGTGGTTGTTAGTTTCAACAAGTCTCAGGAGGCTCTCTGTCATATTCCAGATACATGGCCAAAAAGACTAAAAGAATCCTGATGGTAGATGTCATAAATAATTAAATACATAAACTGTCCAAACTGTTGGCAGGAAGAATCAAACCACTATTTCTCCTATTGTTTTGTTGTGACCCAATTGATGTAATCTTTTCTATAAGAATCTGTGGATATTCATTATCACTTTGTAAATCAAAAGAAGCCATTTCTTCAGAAGAGAATTCAGACCCACCTTTTCTGGGTAAAAGCTTCCTTTACATAATTCTAACATTTCAGTGGTCCCCCTTCTTTCCTGTCCTTCCTTCCAACTTCTAAACTCCTGAAATAGTTTTAAATTCCTCTCTATTCTATAATTTTTATTCTTTGTTCTCCCCTTGAAAAGGAAGCATTGAATAGTGCTTAGAAAGATGATCTTAGTATCAGAAGGCATTGGGGTCAAGACTCAGATTATGTGCCCCTTGGCATATCACTTAACCTCTTAATTCAACTTCCTAAGATTTTGTCACAGAAAAGTTGTTGATTTGTGTTGGTAGAGGGAGTTTCAGCACTTGGGAGTTCACTACATTAATGAGATTATATGTCCAATCACTATGCCCATTCATTTTGTTTCACTTCTACTCTGTCAAGGAAAATTCCATTATTTTATTTGGTCAGTAAGTTGAGAGGCATTCTTCTATATCCTTTCAGATAAGGAAAGACAAGCCTACATTTTGAACTTAAGTTATTATTATTTAATTCTAGAAGAAACACTGCACAATATCTGCAAATCCCTGGGGCATTTTCTCTACCTTTCATGCTCAATGGAATTGAGATCTTCATTTCTTTGGCACTCTTACTATTAATTCCCATAGCAAATGTCAGTTTGCTACATCTCTTTACTCTGAGTGGCTCTATTATGTGAACTTCTGGACAAGAGGTTCAATAGTAGGATTTTTTGCATTTAAAATTTACTACTCAAGTTCTTTTGATTTGCCTTGATCAGATTCCTAACTAGTGGTCTAATGTGAACAATAAATTCTCTTGGCTTATATCTGTTAGAAAGACTAAAAAACATCCAGCTTCTAGACATTTGTTGTCACTCCTATGTTCCTCTCTTATTTCTCAGCAAAAATCAGACAGTGTCTACTTGCATCTAGTCACTTTACTGCACTATTGGGCATGAGGCTGATAAGGGCCTGAATTAGAGTGGTTAACTTTGGAAATATAAGAAAGTAAACAGATGTCAGGGTTATTTTACAGGAAGAATCTTTAAGACTTGATTATTGATTAAATTATAGGGTGAAGGAACTTGAGAGACTAGTCAAAGATAATATTTTTTTTTTGATTTGAGGTCATGGCAGATAGGGACAAAATGGTGTTATTAATATAAAGTGGGAAGTTAGTAGGAGGAACTTGTTTTGTAGGAATGATATTGATTTTGGACATTTTTGGTTTGAATTCTATTAGGATTTTTAGTTAAACAACAAAGTAGGCAATCATTCTGTTAGGATTTTTAGTTAAGCAATAAAGTAGGCAATCATTTCTCAAATATATAGAGAACTGAGACAAATTTGTAAGAATATAAGTCATTCCCTAATTGATAAATAATCAAAGGATATGAATAGGCAGTTTTCAGATGAAGAAATTAAAGCTATCTATAGACTCTTGAAAAGATGCTCTAAATAATTACTGATTAGAGAAATACAAATTAAAACAACTCTGAGGTACCACCTCTCACCTATCAGATTGGTAAATATGATATAAAATGAAAATAATAAATGTTGGAAAAAATGTGGGAAAACTGGAAGACTAATACTTTGTTGATTGAGTTATGAACTTATCCAAACATTCTGGAGAGCAATTAATTATGTCCAAAAGGCTATAAAACTGTGCATGCCCTTTGATCCAGCAATACCACTACTAGGTTTGCATCCCAAAGAGTTCTTAGAAAAGGGAAAAGGACCTATATGTACAAAAATATTTAAATCAGCTTTTTTTGTTGTGGCTAATAATTGGAAATTGAGGGAATAGCCATCAATTTAAGAATGGCTGAACAAGTCGTGGTATATGAATGTAATGGAATACTATTGTGCTATAAGAAATAATGAGCAGGAGGGTTTCAGAAAATGCTGGAAAGACTTATATGAACTGATGCTGATGAAGTGAACAAAACTAGAACATTGTAAGTGCTAACAGAAACACTGTATAATGACCAACTATAATAGACTTAGCTCTTCTGAGCAATGCAATGAGCCAAGACAATTCCAAAAGACTCATGGAAAATGCTATCCACACCCAGAAAAAGAATTATGGAGTCTGAATGCAGATCAAAGAATACTATTTTATTTATTTATTTATTTATCTATTTATTTATTTATTTGTTTGTTTGTTTGTTTGTTTATTCATTCATTCATTCATTCATTCATTTATTTATTTTTAAGTAAGTGGGGTTCAGTAACTTGCTCAAGGTTAAATGGCCAGTTATTTCTGGGTGTGGTGCTAGGTATCTGAGCCCGGATTCGATCCCCAGGTCATCCTGACACTGGGGCCGGTGCTCTTACTCTCTGTGCTACCTGGCCACCCCCAAAGAATACTATTTTCACTTTATTTTGTTTTTTTTCTCTCTCATGGATTGTTTCCCTTTTGTTCTGATTCTTCTTTCACAACATGACTAATGTAGAAATATGTTTAATATGATCGTACATGTTTAAAAAAAGAATATAGCAGGCAAAGAAAAATGGGCTCCTAGAGTTCAGCTTGTAAAAAAATACTTCCTTCTTTCCTTTCTTCCTTAATTCTTTCATTTCTTTCTTTCTTCCTTCCAAGTTTAGATCCATAAGAGTCCTAGCACTGATGATTTAAAGTCAACTCTCCCCCAAGCCATCAGGTAATTTAGTGTATTTCTTTTTTAGAGTCTCTCAGGCAATGAGGGAAGTTTTAAAACAATCTATCCTTAGCAATCCAGTTTGAAACAGAGAATAGTCCAGCCCATTTCTCTCTCTCCTACCTTAAATAAATCCCATAAGACAGACTCCTTCCAGTGCAACAAAAATCAACAATAACTTACTTGCTGTTTCTAAGCAAGACAATTAATTTTCTCCTTCTGTGCCTATGTACAGGTTGCCTTCCATGCCTGGAATACACTTCCTCCTCTACATTTGAAATTTGTGGTTTCTATCAAGGCTCAGTTCAAATGCAACTTCTTGTAGGAGCAATTTCCCTATTCTTTCAGGTATTAGAGTTCTTCCAACTCTCAAAATTATTTGCTTTTGTTTTGCCATTCATTCATTCATTTATTCATTCGTTCATTTTCCTGCTTGTTTGTATATTTGTTTTCCCAATAGAATATAAACTCCTTCAGGGTGAGAACATTTTTTTTTTGTTCTTAGTAGCTAGTATAAGTTCTAGCAGTACCTTGCATAGTACCTAGCTAGCACAATGTCTAGCTTCATGGTAGGTGTTTAAGAAGTTGTTTTTTTTTTTTTAATTTGAACTGAGGAGAGAAAGAGTGTCAAAAACTATAGAGAAGCTAAGGAAGATGAAGACTAAGAACGTGATCTGAGATCAAGAACTCAATCCATAATGAGCTGGATAGAGCAATTTCAGTCACATATTAGAAAAAGAATCCAGATTGTAAAGTGCTTGTAAGACTGGGTGTCATGACTTGTAGCCAGGAAAATATGCTGCCCTTTTAAAAAGTTTTAGAGTAAAATGACTGAGAGTGACAATATGGTAGGTAGTAGTAGTTTGGTTAAAGACTGTACAGGTTGTGGAAGAACCAGAGAGACTTAGAAACAGAGATAGAAAAACAGAGTCAGAGATAGACAGACAGACAGACACACACAGAGAAAATGATACTAAACCAAGAATAGAACCAAAGTTAGAGGGATTGGGATAAAGAACATGGGTAGACTATTTAGACTTCTCTTTCCAGATATGAGATAGGAGGAAAAGAGGAGATGATACATCAAGATTCAAGGTAATTGACAATTAGAAAGGAAAGTGTGGCAATGGAAAGTCTTGAGATAGACATGAAAGTTGAGTATTTCAGAGGGAGTGAATATTCTTTAGGAAATTGCTAGGTTTGAATCAAGATGAGAAGGCATAAAGATCTTATCCAGAGGGGAAGGCTGTAGGGAAAATACTAACAAATTAAAAGAAAAAAAAAGACGCAGGGTGCAGGTGAATGTACTTGATCAAGTACATTGAGACATTTCACAATTTATTCTCCATTTCTTTCAGTGAAAATCCTTGTCATCTCATTAATGAAAACCTAGCTAATATTTACAAATAAAATAAAGTAACAAAGCTGAAAATGTTAAGGAAATAGAGTCTCAGTGAAGGATAGAAGATACAACTTGAGAGAAACATACTACAAAAATTACCTCTAATTCACTCTTCACTTTTCCCTCTCCTGGCCTTTTTGACTTGCTTACCTTTCAAGAACTCATATTTCCTATTACACCTTCTTTTCCCATTTACTAGATGTAGAATGGTAAGCTAAAACCCTAGATATAGTAGAAAAATTCTCAGTATTCTTATAAGCTTACAGAATTTTCCTAGAATCATAAGATAATTAGGCCCAGAAGATAACCTTCATCTAACTCCTTCATTTTACCGAGGAAGAAATGCAGGCCCAGAGAAATGAAATACTTTCCTCAAGGTCATATAGCTATCTAATAACTTTGCTGGCATCTAACTGACTATGCCACTCTACTGGTAAAAACAAACAAACAAAAAAACCTTTATTTTTCTCCTAATGCTACTAGTATAAATTGCCTCAGCCTGGGTTTGAAGATCCTTAACAACCTAGTTCCAACCTACCTGTCTACCTTTTTAAAATATTACTCCTCTTTATTCACTCTACATCCAAGGTAAACTCAAACATTTGTGGTTTCTTTTATCTGACATTAAGTCTCTTTACTGTGTGCATTTGCACAAGTTATTCACTGTGGCTGTAATTCATTCACTTCTTATCACTGTCTGATGAATTCTTTTCTGTCTTCAGATCTCAATTAAGATGCTATCAAATTTTTGAAATCTGCCTTGAGCCCTATTCCCCCAGTTGTTAGTGTTCTTATCCCTCTCAAATTATATTTTACTCGATCTTCTTTATTATCTTTTTAGATATTTTAACCCCCACCTACTCTAAACCCAAAATGGAAGTTACTCTAAGACTGGGATTGCCTCTTTTTGGAGGGGGAAGGTAGGGCAATTGGGGTTAAGTGACTTGCCCAAGATCACCTGGCTAGTTTTTGTGTTGTTTCTGAGGCTGGATTTGAACTCAGGTCCTCTGGATTCCAGGGCTGGTGATCTATTCACTGTGCCACCTAGCTGCCCTGGGATTGCCTTTCTTGCATCTCTTAAAATGTTCATTAAATTGAATTGGTCTTTGTTGAGATTCTGTGGATATATCTATACACTTGTATAGACTATGTTGATAATATTTTTATCAGAGTAAATTTTCTCATTATTGTTGATTGTGACACTTTATAGACTGAAATAGATTAATTGACTATAGAACCATTCTTTTGCCATGTGTGGTAGCACAACTTACCTTGGCAAATTTGTTCTGGTATAGGGTACTCTTTAGCCAATGGATGGAATTCCTAGCAAATTAATTCTTATAAGTCACTCACTCTAGTTGTACCTTCTTTAGGCTTCTCTTTCCTGAGTTTGTCCCTTCTCTACCTAGTCTCCAAGAAAAGAGTCTCAGTCATATTAATTTTTTACTTAAAAGTCATCTATTGTTATAGAAATATAAATAAATAAACAAATGCATGTATGTATATCTGCTTTTTCTATATTTTCTCTTCATTATCCCTTATGGAGTGGAATGAGGACTTCTAATGCCTAGAAAAGCTAGCCATGACAATGTTTTTTTTCTTACATGTTTTTATTTGGATCACTCCCACCCCCGAAACATGACTAAATTATTCTCTTGTTTCAGGAAAAAATTTATTCCTCTGATACTACTGACCCAATGATATGAACACAATAAATCTTAAATTGTGCTATCAAGCTCTCAGATGGGACAACTGAAGTTCCAGTCAAGGAATACCTTGGATAGGTCTTGCATATTTAAAAGTGGGACATATTACGTTAATGCTTCCAAAGACCCCTGATTTAATATAAGGTTTAGTCTATTAGAAAACAAACAATGAAAAAGCAGAATTCAGAATAGTGAAACAGGGTGAATGGAAAATATCATCCATTTATGGAAAAGTCATCTGCCTCATCCTGTTTCTCTCCAAGCCAGTCAGAAAGTAGCTTACTGAGTAATGATTTGGTGAGCCTCTGTCATTTGTGAGTCCTAAACATCTATCAGGTGATGTGATTAAATCTATATATCATTCAGGATAATTAATCAGTCAGCCACAGTAGCCCTAGTGGTAGTGCTGATTAATCTCTCTTTTAGGAACATACATCTCATGCTTCCAACTTACCTAAGAAGTACATTAATTGGAACTGCAGAATGCCCTGAAGTGTGCTATTGCAATTATAAAATGGGCATTCTACATAAATAATTGATAAAAAGCTCTTTACCTGCCAGGAAACAAGTGAAAACCTCTGTGTGCCTTCGGATAAGTCACAAATACTATAAGTTGCTTATGTCTGCCTGTTTGATGACATCTCACCTCGGTAAAAAGTGGAGTCCAGTCAATTACAGTGTTCTTAGTTCCATTATATAATGCTGAGTAACTTAGTTGACTTTTTTTTTTTTTGGTCTAATAACTGAAAATCAGTTTTGACACTGGACAAACCCAAGCCTATTCTAAGGTATCATATCTAGGTCAGCTAGTATGACTTATCCCAGGGTTAACAGTTGGGTGCATAGTTGACCAGGACAGGAAAGGGATTTACCAGAGGAGAGAGGAAAAGTTGTTAGTAGAGTATAAAGCTAACAATATAAACTAGAAAGCAGGAATTAGAGAGGTGATTCACAAGGGCCACTGAAGAGACCAGAGAATGGAAGTTCAGAACACAGATTGATCACCATATGGAGGTTGATACAGATACAGATGGCACAAAGTCTACATGTTGATTCAAGTCAAGAAGTCAAGTGCCAGGACCTGGAAAGAAGCAAGGAACAAATCCTTTGCTGCATAATAGTTTTGTGCCCTCGATGCCCACCCCAAGTGTAGCCTTTGACAAAATGATACTTTTACCAGGACTTCTTGAGAACAGCACATCCCTTTTAGTTCCCACCAAACTCATGCCTTCTCTAATCTTCCTTATTACTATAAATGGACACTATTCTCCCATTCTTCCATATTCGTAACTTTGATGTCATCCTCAACTCTTCACTTTCCCTCATTCCCCATATCCAAGGAATTGAATCTTGTTGTTCCTATTTCTTTATCATCTCTCACTTCAGAACCCTTTTCCATCCTGTATAGTTACTATCAGGCCCTCATCAGTTCCTATCTACATTATTGAAATGCTCTTCTAATTGGCCTCCCTGCTTCAAGTCTTTCTTCATTCCAAGGTATCCTTGATCCAATGATTTTCTTTAAAATAAATTCTTGCCATGTCAATCCCCTATTCCATTCAATGGCTTATTGTTTAGGTTTTAAGGCCTTAAATTATTTTAAATAACATCTAATTATCAATAGATATATTGGTTTTGCTTCACTGGGAAATGTAGATTATAGGAAAACAAAATATATTTAAAAACCTTATTTAAATATAAATTGTGAGGATTTTTATTCAGTTATTGTTTATACTTCATTCTTGAAGAGAACCAATGACATCATAAGGGTGATATCTTGCCTTGCTTGTAAATTGAATATAAGTATGGCAGAACTGTGTAAAATCATAAACCTTACTCCTCCAGAGTCATCAAAGTCCAGTGGCAAGACAAAGGTCAAGAAGACTGGCAATGGCACAGAATGCAATGGATGACCTTGATCTTTTCAAATTAAGGTCTTTCCCAGGTCTCAGTTTATATGAGGGCTGTTCAATGACTGAAGGGTGGGTAAAAGTTGAGATGAAAGATGACTCAATGTTTCATCACAAAGATATCAAACTGGGAAGAGAACACCCTCAGAGTTTTTGGCCAGAACAGAAAATAATTGCTATTTACACTCATTCTCAGTCATCAAAATCTAAACAATAAGCCACAGAGACTCAGGTTGAGACTCTTATTGAACATTCAATCATTTATTTCAGATTTCCTGGTGTTCTATTTATATACTACTCTATTTATGTTTTACTTAAAACTTCAAGCCTTTTCCTGCTGTGGATTTTAATATACGATTTGTTTTTTTTTCTAAAACTGTATCTTATATAAATTGTGTGTTTCTTCCTCTGTACATAGGAATTGCTTTATAAAGGTTTGTTGAATCTATGGAACAAAAATTTAAACATATCATCCTACTTGGAATAGCTTTCTAATTATCTTGAATGATAATTCCAAATTAAATATATCAATTTATCAGGGAAGGAAGAGTGGTTATTTGAGAAATAAAGAGGGGAATACTTGGTAAACAACTTCAGTTCAAACAAACAAAAAAAGAAAACTAGACAAAAATGGTCAGGTTTAGGATCTTTCTCATGAAACAAGTTTTTTTTTAATTTCATTTTTTTAGCAGGTCATAAACATGTACTTTTCGAAGAATGTATATCAGATTACAAGAATTCATTGTTGATAATCTTTAGATATTCTTTGGATAACATTTGGGGATGTATGTGTTCTCTGGCAAGTGCTGAGCTCAAAAATGACAGCATCATTATCTACAGCGCAGGACAGAGAATCTAGGGATTCTGATTAATTTTCCAGTTCTTTTATCAAAATTGACTCACCCTCTTTTTCTTCACTAACAATTGGGTAAAGTTGAGAAAGTGATTGAAACCCTCAGGTGATGATAGAAATGGAACATATTATTTGAGTATGCTCTATTCTCTGTAATGTAATTCAACCACTTAAATTTCTTAAGTTTTTCAGGAAGTTAGACCACTTTCTGTAGAAATCTTTTGTATTGATAGACATCCTCAGTAAAATCTAGTCTTTTTTCTAAGAATCACTTTCATAGCTCTGCAAAACCACTTTTACAAAATGTCCATTGTCAATAATTTTCTCTTGTAATTCGTTGTAGTATTTCTCTTGTAATTCATTATAGTATTTCCGTGCTTCTACATTTGTAACTCCTTGAAATAACTATTTTGATATACTAGTTAAAAAAAAAACTAATTAGTTACTCTCTCCCTGAAAGAATTCTCTTACATACCCTTTCAATTCAGTAAATCTGTTTTTCACTAATCAGTGTATTCAAATAAACCAACAATTATACACTTACACATGCATATAGAAGCATTCAGGAAAGCATAAAGTACTGATCTCTCATTAGGTCATGGTATCCTGTGTTGAGTAATAATGAATTATTTTTCTCACTCACACTTTTTAAAAAATGTTAGAAAACATTAAAAGCAATTATCTTTCAGAAATGAGTCAGAATTTGGAATCCTTAGCTCATTTCTAAGTTAATGACATATAACTCCATTCTGAAAGGGTCTACCATGCTAGAAAGTTTCAAATACCATTCTAGCAATGGACTTTGTCTACTTTTTAAGGACCAGTTCAGCCAAGTATGGGAAGGCTCATCACCATTCAACTGGTGATGAATTCTTTCATCATGATTTTAGAAAAAGAAAGCCTACATTTATAATATTGGGCACAGGTGATACAAATGGCTAATTTCACACATGCTTACAAGTCAAGGCAGGGTAATATAACTGGTGGTGCATAGAAGCAGGAGGCTCTAATGGGCAAGCAGACTTCTGAATATGCACTATTCCCAGAAGTATTTAGAACATACAAAAAATATAGTCATTCTTGGTTCACAGATGTTCAGCAACTGGTACTGGTGACTATTTTTTTATTGGAAGGAATTCAAATTTCCTAAACTGCTAATCCATTATTGACTTTGATAATCTGAGGCAGGATGAACTCTTTTTAATTTTTGTTAAGCTTTACCAAAGATTTATTTTTATTTTGTTGGATAGTTTATTTATTTTGGATGATCTATCCCAAGGTTGATTTTGGTTTTATTTTTGTTTAGTCTTACCCAAGATCTGCCACATGTGTGGGCAAAACATAGGGTTTGTACAGAACTATCCTTTTAGACAAAAATGAAGTTGCACTCTAAAATGACCATACTTAGGGGAGGCAACTTAGTGGTACAGTGGACGGGATACCGGAGATGAAGTCAGAAAATAGAGGGTTCAAAGTTTACCTTTGATACTAATTGTGTGAACTGAATGAGTCACTTATCTCTTTTGTGCCTGAAATTCCTCATTTGAGAAATGAGAGGGCTAGGCTTAATGACATTTACAACCCCTTCTAGTTCTAAATCTATAATCCTGTGTTAAAAAAGAAAAGAAGCAAGGCCTCCTCTCTCTCTGCCACCATAATGGCAAGCCATTAACCACATGAAACTATGAAATGATCTCCAGTCCCATGCAACTTGCTGCTACTTTGGCCACAAAGGTGACAGTGTGGCAAAAAGGAGACAGAAGATATAAAGGAGGGCACAATTTTAGGACCAGCACTAAAATATTACCGCAACTGTTGATCATGTCACCTTACCTGTTCCCATTTCAGTGGGAACTCTATAATCCTAAGATCCCTGGCATGGCAAAAGGAGTGCACATATTTTCCTGGTAGCACATTCATAAATATGGATTTTAAAGAAAATAATAGGATTAGGAGTTTATTTTACAAAAGTTAGCAGAAACTGGTTGTCTGTATTTTCTGGTAGCACAACCTGGAAAATTCTGTCCTTGTACAGTGCTAAGAGCTAAACATTTTGAAATGGAGGGCTGGAATTAACATAGAAGCAATTTTGCCTCTTGGTTACTCTTTCCAGTGGAGCTTTGAATCATCATCATTCATGGGAGCTTGGGGAACTGGTGTGTGGCAAGAGGAAAGACTGCTATCGCCAGGAGGTTTTAGTGAAACAGGAGCAGAGCTGCAGGCTTCCAGACAAAATATAAAACAGTAAGTTTTGGCTGCCACGATGAAACCTGGGCAGGCTCCTTAAAATCCATTCTGAAACTGGAAAATAGCCGCTGAGGTTTAAGCCAAATGAGGGCAACTTGTAGTTGCTTCAACAGTGGACAAATCTATGGGCTTTAATGGTGCTGAGCATTATATTCTATTTGCAATTAGGATGCTACAAGCCACTTAGCAATGCTATGTGGACAGCTAGATGAAAATAAACAATCCTAAAAATTCAGTGTAGCTTCAGAGAGACAGGATTCCAGGAGTATTTTCAAATAATTCACTCATTAACCTTAACACAACCTTGATAAGGCAATTAAAACAACAAATGTCCCCAGGAATTCTGAGTAGATTAAGAAAAGTCTTGAAAGGACAAGAGAGATGCAGCTAGATGGCAGAGTGGATAGAGAATAGGGAGTCAGCCTCAGACACTTACTAGCTTTGTGACCATTGGAAAGTCATGTAACTACTACCTGCCTCAGTTTCCCCATCTGTAAAATGGGGATAATAATAGCATCAATCTCCCCAGTTTGCTGTGAGGATCAAATAATAGAATATTTGTAAAGATCTCTGCAAACCTTGAAGTACTTTATGATGTCATTGTTATTATTGTCCTGTGAAATGCCATCCCATTGGCAGGGCTTCTTTCTGGCATTTCATTCAATACATGAAGGTGTGATTGATCTACAACAAAACTAATTGACTTACTCTCTTTTTCCTTCAAGGTAGAACAGAGACTATGAATGACAAATGAGGAGAAAGTTTTCTTTGGCATGCAGATGTCTCACTGGAAATACAGAGGCAACTGGATTTGGAAGTAAAATATCTCTAATCTAGTCCTGGATCACACTTAACTCTAAGAAAGTCATGTAACCTCCCTCAGTCTCAATTTCACCATCTGTTAAATGGGAATAATAGAAAAAAAATGTATTGCCTACTTCAGTGGTATCAAACTCAAAAAGGAGCAGGGCCACCAAACCATATAAAGGATTCCTGTGGGCTGCATATTGACTTAGAAAGCCACATATTAATATAATCTACGTTCTATAGTACTTTTTTTATTTCATTATATATTTCCTAATTACATTTTAATCTGGTTCTGGTATTACTGTGGAGTGTTGTGGGCCATCTGTTTGATAGCTCTGGCCTATATAACATCACTGCTGTGAATAGAGCACTTTGTCCATTTTAAGTTGTCATGTACATATGAACAAGTTTTATAGTATTATAATTATCTTGATATTCTTATAATATTATAACGATCATTTATATTATCATATCCAAACTAAGAGTGTGGGATCTAGACTAGTTCTTAGCAAAGGCATTTTTGTAGATTGTAGCTACCCTTCCCTTAGTATTAGCTGGCCTTGCCTTTGTCAGTCTTCACAGTGCTAGGTGATGGAAAGGGAGCTAGACTTTAGCTAAGAGGATACAGATTTGAATTCTAACTTTGCTACTTACTACCTATGTGGGTTACCTTGATTAAATCAATTAGCTTCTTTGCAATTCAAACAACTCCTCTGTTAAAGCTGTTACTAGCCTCTAAAGTTTATTATGGCTCTAAATCCTGTAACTTGATGTGGGCTTTAGTATACCAGAACACATAGAAATCCAAGAGGCCTTCAAATTTACCCAGGTCATAGCCTGACTTGATCCAAACAGCAAACATTTATTAAATACTTACAATATTCAAGATACTATGTTAGATACTAACAATATAAAGAAAAACAAGACGATTCTTGGTCTTTTTGTTTTTATGAGGGGGAGGGAGGCAAAGCAATTGGAGTTAAGTGACTTGCCCAAGGTCACACAGATAGTGAGTATCAAGTGTCTGAGTTAAAATTTGAACTCAGGTACTCCTGTGTTCAAATAGAGCTGGTATTCTATTCACTGCGCCATCTCGCTTCCTCTACTATTCTTCTTAATGAAGACTCATTCTACTGAGAAAAACTTAAACTACTAGAAGTCACCTCCTGATTGGGAGATCTAGATAGCCATTGATCTCAAATCAGATAATCTGAAATCAAAAGATCATGAATGGATCTAGGCATAAAATATTATCATTAATTACTTATGATCATTCTTTCCTTTGACCTTGCCTCATGGCTCAGAATTCTACTTCTACTTTAGCTGTGAATAACCTCCTAGGTCATCTTATTGGATAGCTTCATTTTATAGATAAGGAAGGAAAATGAGATATAGAGAGGTAAGTGACTTAACCAAGGTGAAACAGGGAACAAGTGGCAGCAGTAGAATTTAAAAGCAATTTCTCTTGCACCAGAGCCACTTTTCTTTACACTGCACTTTAGTTCAAAGAGAAATATCATTTATTTTTTTTCTTGAATGTTTTGAATATAATAGCAATTAAATTATTCAACTCTTAGCTTTAAAAAAAAAACAAATATTTTGCAGGAGCTACTTAAGCATTCCTAAGGCTACTGTGTGTATGCATTCATGTATAAGTGTGTATGTATATATGTATATGCATGTGTATATATATGTATGTATATATATGTATATATAAACACACATGCAAAAACACACTGATATATATGTTTTACAGTTTTTTAAAAAAATTATTTGCAATATAGTAAATAGTAACTGTTTCTCTTTTGGTTAGCAACCCTGAGGGGTCTTCCCAGTCTTTCTCCCTCCCCCATTTGATATTTTTTGTTTGTTTGCTTAAAGGGGCCATCCCTTGACTCACTTCCTGAAGAGGCCTATTCACTGAACCAGTGTTACCTGACTCAAAGTGAGAACCTGAAAAGACATTAGCTTACAAGGGCCAGGGTGACCCTAACCTCCTGGACCATCTCCAGTTGTCCTGATAAATATCAGATAGTTCTGGAGGAGAAAACGAGGCTAATGACCTTACACAGTCCACCCTCACTCAACTCCTATTTAATTGCAAGTCGTGTCATCATTTCGTGCTGTCATGGTCTTCTTTGAGAACAAAGGACAAAAACAACAACAATACGTATATCTATGTGTGTGTATATATGTATGTATGTATGTATGTATATGCACATACATATATGTGTATATACACATATACATGCACTCACACATATATACACACATCTGTATCCCATAAGAGTAAAGCACTCCAATGTAATGGGCAAAGTTATTTTATTTAATGTATATATGTATATATAATGTATGTATATGTATATGCACACACAAATACGCAAATATCTATTTAAGTACATTAACACCTTACAAAAGTGAAAGGTACAAGACATTATTTTTGTATAATTTGATGCTTATAATGCATGCACATTTATAACAATTTCTCTAGTAGTTTATACCAATGGAACTAGACTTACCTTAAAACGGTTTGTCATTTTTAAAAATAATGGCCAACATCCCAGTGTCTAGGAATTTGGCAGCACTTTGTAGTCACATCAGTCCCAGACAAGAGTAAGAACACTTGATTTCTAGTCCCAGTTCAAACACTGAATTATAACTTTATACTTTTTTTCTTTTTCAAATGCTTTATTAACTTCTGATTTATGTCTTCATTTCTGCCAGATTTTCAGATATAAGTTTTCTCCTCATTTTTCCCCTACCCATCTCCCCAAAATAGCAGTCCCACAAGATATCCTATCCTTCAATCTACTCTCTCCCATAACTTCTCCCATACCCCCTTGGACTTTTCCAGTAGGGCATGGTGGATCTATATGCACTAGTGCCTGTATACCTTATTTCCCAATTACATGTAAAATAGTATTAATAGTGTGTGTGTGTGTATTTAGACATTTGATTTTAAAACTTTGAATTCCAGATTCATTCTCTTCCTCCCTTGTCATCCACCCTTACTGGAAAGATAGGCAATTCAGTATAGGTTGTACATTTGTACCTAATGCAAAACATTACCATAGTAGATATATTGTAAAAGACTGACTATATTCCCCCCCATCCTATCCCGCTTCCCACTTGGTCTATTCTCTACTTTGATCCCATCCCTTTTCAAAAGAGGGTGCTTCCAAATTCCCTTCCCCCCCTCCCCAGCCTGCCCTTCCCTTCCATCATCCTCCCTCTCATCCGCTTCCCTCCTACTCTCCTGTAGGGTGAAATGCCCTATTTAGAGTGTATGTCATTCCCTTCTCAAGCCAAATTCAATGAGAATAAGGTTGTCCCATTCCCTTTTGCCTTCCTATTCTTCCCCTCCATTGTAACCATTTTCCCTTGCCTCTTCTATATGAGATAGTTTACCCCATTCTGTCTCTGCCCATCTCCTCTCATTATATTCTCCTTTCACTTCTTGATTTCACCTTTTAAATATTATCCCTTCCTATTAAATTGGTCCTGTGCCCTCTATGTATACCTGTAAACATATAAACAACACACACACACATATATATATATATACATTCACATATGTATTCATAAGCCCATATAACCTCCAATATAGACACACACCCACACCCCCCCCCACATATATATGTATATATTTCTATTCTCTTCAACTATTTTCATACTGAGAAAAGTTTCATCAGTTACAATTATAGTTTTTCCATGTAGGGATGTAAATAGTTCAACTTTGATAAGTTTCTTATGACTTCCTTTCCCTGTTTACTTTCTCATGCTTCTCTTACTTCTTGTATCTGAATGTCAAATTTTCTATTCAACTCTGATTTTTCTTTTTGTTAATGCTTTATTAACTTCTGATTTACATCATTCATTTCTGCCAGATTTTGAATTACAAATTTTCTCCCAGTTTTTCCCCTACCCACCGCCCAAAAATAGCAGTCCCACAGGAGATTCCCTCCTCCAATCTGCTCTCTCCCATATTTTCTCCCATACCCCTTTCGACTTTTCCAGTGGATCTCTATGCCTCAGTGCCTGAATATTTTATTTCCCAATTACATGTAAGATAGTATTAATAATAGTATATATATATGATTATTTTATTTTAAAACTTTCAATTCCAGATTAATTCCCTTCCTTCCTTGTCACCAAACCTTACTGGGAAGATAAGCAGTTCAGTATAGGTTGTACATGTGTGGCTAATTCAAAACAATAACATAGTAGATATATTATAAAAGACAGACTATATTTCCCTCCCTCCTACCCCACCTCCCACTTGTTCTATTCTCTACTTTGATCCAGTCTATTTTCAAAAGTGGGTGCTCCCAACTTCCCTCGCCCCCAGCCTGTCCTCCCTTCCATCATCCTCCCTCTCATCCCCTTCCACCCCCTACTCTCCTGGAGGGTGAGATACCCTATTTAGTGTGTATTTCACTCCCTCCTTAAGCCAGATTCAATGGGAATAAGATTGACCCATTCACTTTTGCCTTCCTATTCTTCCCCTCAATTGTAACCATTTTCCCTTGCCTCCTCTGTATGAGATAGTTTACCCCAATCTGCCTCTCCCCATCTCCTCTCATTATATTCCTATCTCACCTCTTAATTTCACCTTTTAAGTATCATACCTTCCTGTTAAATTGGTTCTGTGCCCTCTATCTATGTATACCTGTAAACATATATACACACATTTACATATGTATTCATATGCCCATATGCCCTCATATATAGACACACACACACACACACACACACATATATATATATATCTGTGTGTGTGTTTCTAATCCCTTCGACTACTGAGAAAAGTTTCATAAGTTACAATTATTGTTTTTTCATGTAGGAATGTTAACAGTTCAACTTTGATAAGTTCCTTATGATTTCTTTTCCCTGTTTACCTTCTCATGCTTCTCTTGCTTCTTGTATCTCAATGTCAAATTTCTATTCCACTCTGGTTTTTTCAGAAAGAATGCTTGAAAGTCCTCTATTCCACTGAATGACCATATTTCCCCCTGAACCATGATACTCAGTTTTGCTGGGTAGGTTGCTCTTGGTTTCAATCCCAGCTCCTTTGACCTCCAGAATATCATATTCCAAACCCTTCGACCCCTCAGTGTAGAAGCTGCCAGGTCCTGGGTTATCCTGATTGTGTTTCCACAATATTCAAATTGTTTCTTCCTGGCTGCTTGTAATATTCTCTCCTTAATCTGGGAATTCTGGAACCTGGCTATAATATTCCTAGGAGTTTTCTTTTTTGGGATCTTTTTCAGGAGGTGATTGGTGGATTCTTTCAACCTCTATTTTGCCCTCTGGTACTAAAACATCAGGGCAGTTTTCTTTGAGAACTTCTTGGAGGATGATTTCTAGGTTCCTACTTTGATCATGGCCTTCAGGTAGTCCAATAATTTTAAAATTATCTCTCCTGGATCTATTTTCCAGGTCATTGGTTTTTCCCATGAGATATTTTACATTGCCTTCTATTCTTTCATTTGTTTGCATCTGTTTAACAGCATCGTGATTTCTCATAAAGTCATTAGCTTCCATTTGCTTCAATCTAATTCTGAAGCAATGATTCTGCTCATTGAGCTTTTGAGATTCTTTCTCCATCTGGCAAATTTGTTTTTTTAAGGCATTCTTCTCCTCATTGCCTTTTTGAGCCTCCTTTGCCATTTGAGTCAGTCTGTTTTTTAAAGTATTATTTTCCTCAGTCAGGCTGTTGACTTTCATTTCATAATTTTCTTGCATCATTCTCATTTCTCTTCCCAATTTTTCCTCCACTTCTCTTATCTGCTTCTTAAGTTCCTCTATGGCCTGTAACCAGTTCTTAGTTTTCTTGGACCCTGTTGGTGCAGGAGTTCTGACTTCACTGTCTTCCTCCTCTTCCATGCTTTGATCCTTTTTGTCCCCAAAATAGGAGTCTAATGTTGGTTTGCTTTGCTTGGTTTGCTTCCTTTGCCTGCTCACTTTGCCACTCAATTACTTGACTTTTTGGCTTTTTGGCACAGTAGGCTCTGCTACCAGACAGGGGAGCTTCTGTCCCAAATATTGCGGTTTTCTCAGCTGCCAAAGGTATTAGTTGGGTGCCCACTTTGAAGCCTATACATGCTTTGGCAAGCTGGGCACACACCCCAGGATCTCCACCCTAGACCACAATCCAGATCCAGGCAGGTTAAAGCAAGAGCGATTACCCCTCAGAATGTTCGCTTGCTCCCTCTACACTCTGCAGGCCAGGAGCTGAAGTTGCGATGTGGCAGTGGCTGCGCCATGGTGCCTCAGCGGCTTCCCCACCTGGTGGCAAAAGCTGACTGCACTCCCAACTACTGGATCCCAAAGTCCACACTGCACTTACTGCTCACTTTGTCCTCAGCATCTATATGCTGATAATTCTGGACTTCCACAGCTACTTGTGTTCTGGAGTTCCTCCAGCCTGTGGTTGGTCAGGCTCCCAGAGCATTGCACTGGCCCATTCCTGCCAGCCTGCTGGGCTGTCCTTAGTGGGAGGTTAGCTTCTCTGTGTCATTTTATGGGTTATGTAGCACCAAAGTTTGTTCAGAGCCCCCTTTTACATGAATTGGAGGTGGTGGGAGCTGGAGCTGTGGGGAGTTCCTGTTTCTACTCTGCCATATTGACTCCCCCCTCAAGAGTTGTCTACTTTATACTTTTTATATATCACTTTAATAATTATAGCTGACTGGGAGGATAAGGAGCTTTAGAGGGGAGGGAAAAGAAATAAGTCAAAGGGGTGTACAAAAGGTGTTTAGATTTAGTTGAATGAGAAGATGAGGCAGGGATTGGTGGAGTGGGGGTAAGTTAAGTAAGAGGAGGGTAAGGTAGCTGGTAGAAGTAAAGTAGAGGAGTTAGGACAGATAGGAAAAAATATATACACAAACATAAAAACAAAGGAGTAGAATCTCTTAGGGAAAGTATATGTTTATATATGGAGATATATATATATATATATATATATGGATGGATATATGTATGAATGTGTATATATGTATACACGTATGTTTATATCAATACATATATATGCATATACATATATATGTGTATATATATATACATATACATATATCCATGGTCAATTGTAGCATTAGTGTTGTGGCTAGAGGTGTGTGTGTGGGTGTGTAGCATCAATGCAATAGATGTTGACTGTAAGTATCTCATGGCATTTGATCACAAAATACACCAGGCTCTCCAGATAAAGTATAAAGTTGAAGGATTTATTTAGACACCAGAAAACCAAATCCCAAAACCAATAAGCTGAAGTACCAAAGATATTCAGAGACCATAATAATGCTGAGAGCCACAGCATCCTTTAGCCTTCCCACAAACCAATACAAAACCAATATTTACTCATAAAAGTCTCTATGCCTTTGCCTAGGCTTTTCTGTTCCCAACTGTTTTCAACTGTCACACTCACTCTCTACCAGCTTCTCCTCAGCAAAACTCCTCCCATCAGAGGCTCCATGTGACCACATTCAGCCTATCAGGGGGTACAGTTTATCTTCACAGCAGGGGAGCTCTTCACACTCCTCTCCTCGGTTTATTAAGGAGCAGGGAAGATCTTCAAATTCCCATTCCCATTACAGGAGAGAAGAACAAAGTAAAGAGTGTACAACAGAGAACAAAACAAAACTTACAAGGAAGCAAAGAAAAGATGTACAGCTTTCAACATAACACACAGTATTCAAGATATAGGCTTTCTTGAAATGAAAAGTTATTGCTATATATTCTGAATCCTCTTCTATGTTCTGCTGTGGACATGACATTTTTCTTCTTTTCTTATTTTATGTTTAAGTCTATAATGTCCCTTTTTTTCTTTTCTTATTATGCATTTGTTTTAGTATTTTTCTAAAATAAACAATTGAAAAAAAGGAAAAATAAATACAATCTACTTTTCTCAAAACAATCTGGGGAAGACCCTTCACCTTTGAGTCTCAGCATTTAGATTGGTAAAATGGAGAAGCTGATACTTTGCAAAGTAGTTATCAGTTTCTAATAAGATAATTTAGGAAAAAAGTTATTATTTCTCCATCTCATGAGTCACTAGTGACTTTGCTTTCTCAACACAGTTCTGAACCAGAAACAAAATATTTTATGTTGTTCAAATTCCTACCAGAAGTAAAGCAAGAGAAAAAAAATATTATAAATGAAATGAGAATGCTAGAGAAGAAAACCTGAAAATAAATGATAATTTTGGAGGAAAGATTTGGAAGGAGAATTGATAGCTCAACATAAGTATAAAATCTTATCCAAGTAACAGACTCTTGCCAAATGAGAATGGATAAATATAGAAGCTACTGACTCCATGAGACAAAAAAAAAATTAAAATTAACTCAAAAGATTTAAAAAATAGAAAACTTAAGCTATAATTTCTCAAAAACAACTGACTTGGAACACAGATTGTAGAAAGAATTTAACATTCTTAAGGCTTTTAAAATGAAGTGAAGAATCATTAAGATTGAGTCAACTAAAAGCCATGACCACAAAAGATCATGGGTCTAATATTTAAGAATTTTCAGAGAAAATGGTCTGTGCCTATTAGAACTAGAGGGCAAAGAGAAACAGCAAAAATCTCCCTGTTGTCTCTGGAAATATCAAAATGAAAACATCCAGGAATATATCATCACAAGAATACAGAATTTTATTTTAGTTCAAAGGGAAACTTCTTCAGGCTCCCCCCAACCAAATTCAAGAAACAAGAAACCAATCAATTGAGACTTAACATCAATTGAGGAACAATTGAGACTTAGAAGCTACAATTATGAAAAAAAAAAAAAAAAAAAAAACCCCCCCAAAAAACAAGAGTGTAGTACAATATTCCAAAAGGCAAATGATATAGGTTACAACCAAAAATAACTTTCCCAGTAATACTTAGTAGTATAGAATAGAAGGAAAATGGTCCTTTACTAAGTTAGAGGTCTTCCAAGCATTCCTGATAAAAGGACCAGAGACCAGGAGAAACTTTGAAATACAAAGGAATCAAGAGAAACACAGGCACACACACATATATACACACACAGACACAGACACAGACAGACACAGGGACACACATATATGTATATAATGTATATATTTATTCAGAATGGATTATATAAAGATAAACATTTTATTTTCTAATAAGGAGAAATGATACAAATTCACCCTTAGAACTCTAATGTCATCAGGGGTCATATACAGAGTTAAAGTAAGTCAGAGGGCATAGGAGTTATTTTTTATGTCTTGATGATCTTACAAGAAGGAAAGGGAGAGGGGCCGCCAGGTGGCTCAGTGAGTTAGAGCACCGGCTCCAGTGTCAGGATGACCTGGATCAAATCCGGGCTCAGATACTCAGCACCACACCCAGAAATAATAACTGGCCATGTAACCTTGAGCAAGTTACTTAACCCCAATTGCTTAAAAAAAAGAAGGAAAGGGAGGGTAAAAGGGGATACAATAGAGAAGGAAAAGGATAGTCAGAGAACTTATCTCACATAATCAGGGTGCATAAGTAGAAGCTTATACTGATGAGCAAAGGCTGAGGAGAATGGATATTACATGAACATCACTTTAATTTAATTACATTACAAACACAGTAAACAATAAAAGACCCTAAATATGCTAGAATTTATATTATTTAGGCAAATCTCTGAGATTTAGCAAATAACCTTTATAAGAATATTTTTAGCTGTTCAAAAACTTGCTTAGTTATTTTAGATTCTTATGTTTATTCTATGTAATTAAGTTTTTTATATAAATGGTCACTGGATAAGTAAGGTTTCATTACTTGACTCATGAACATAACTTTCAAATCTGGACATTAAAGTACGAGCTTTCACCTTTTTGAAAGAAATATTTTCAAGGGAATTAAAATGAAAGCTCTTTTTAAAGAAACCCTAAATAATTTAATGCATATTATATGTTGGTTAATGATTATTAGACTGTTAGTAGAAAACACATTAAAACTCATTCCTAACAAATGAGAATAGAGGGTATGTGTTGGGAAGCTGAATTTATTTTTTCTCTTTCTATAATATTTTTCCAATTGAGGCATTTATTGTTTCCTTTTTTTGTTTTTGTTTTTTAAGTTGTCCCCAATATGCCCTTGTAACTAAAAAGGACTTAATTGGTTTTTCCTCAGTGAATTATTTCCATGAATATTTGAGTGCATAATATTATGTGCACCAGGACTGTTAAGCCTGTTCAGCTAATCAGTAAAAGCCCATATGGTTTTACTAAATAATTTGTTTAGTTTTCAATTTATCCATTTACATTCTGTAATATCTCTTATTCAGTTGTTTTGAAGATTTGAAGCTCTAGCTCTAGAGTAATATTGAACTTTGTCATCTGACCCTAAATAATATGTGTCTTAGCTCCACTGCATTTCAAAAGTTATTCAGTAAGCCATATGGATGGATAGAATGCATACCCATGTATACTCTCAAACATCTTTTTTAATAGCTCAATCCAGTTTTCATTGTTGCCAGGTCAGGCAAAACTGCCTAACTGTTGAATTGTAGAGTCTTCATCTTTCCCATTGGATTTATTTTGGTTAATTGAAAATGGCTCAGAGAGGAAGAAATTTACTATTGAAGCAAAAACAAAATCATGCCCCTCCACCCCCAAAATCCTGGATAGAGGAACATATTCAGTATGGGAAAACAAATGTGGGTCCTTTTATGATGAGATTGGCAGATATTTTAACCATTAGAAATATGGTGCTGTTATCATAGACCTATAAGCTTATACAACTTGATAAAATAGTTGTTGGCCCAAGGATATAACACTGTGAATGAACAATTGGATTAGAAATGCCAAAACAAGAGGTGACATTTTTAAGGTTATGCTAGATGCAGAAAAGCTGGAGTAATGAGATGATCTGCTAAAACAAAAAACATGCAGAGTGAATATAAGAAAAGACCAATGTGACAGTCTCTTAAAGGAAGTGATGTGTTGGTGGTGTGGGTCATTGCAGTCATGAATGAAGAGTTGAAATATGTGATTTAGGGCAATTCCTTAACAAATACACATGCAGTATGACCTTAATAAAGTGGATATTACCAATACTTTCTTCTAAGTTACCTAGTAACTAAGAATAATTACCGTGTTTGTCCAACTGAGGGTGTAAGTGAGGGAGAAAGTTTGAGTTGGTGGGTATGTGACCATTTTATATGAGATTACCTGAATTTAGCTCTCCAATCTGGTTGGTTTCTATGCAGTCATTAACAAGGTTAACAACAGTGAGGCCTAATGGATAGTGAACAGGCAATGAAAGGTAAAATCAAGTGGGTGGACATAAATAAGTCCTTCCTCTGACACAAACACTGGACAAGGAATCTAATTTTTCAATGTCTCAGGAAACTCTAAGAGTATATATTTTCAGTTTTCAGATGAAGAAATCAAAGCTATCTGTGGTCATATAAAAATGTTCTAAATGACTATTGATTAGAGAAATGCAAATTAAAACAACTTTGAAATACCACCTTATACCTATCAGATTGGTTAATATGTCAGAAAAGGAAAATGATAAATGTTGGAGATGTGGGAAAATTGGAACACTAATGCATCGTTGGTGGAGTTGTGAACTGATGCAACCATTCTTGAGAGCAATTTGGAACTATGCCAAAAGGGTTATAAAATTGTGCATATCCTTTGGTCCAGCAGTGCCATTACTAGGTCTGCTTCCCAAAGAGATCATAAAAAAGGGGAAACGACCCATATGTACAAAAATATTTATAGCAAATTTTTGTGGTGGCAAAGAATTGGAAATTGAAGGGATTCCCATCAATTGAGGAATGGCTGAACAAATTGTGATATATGAATGTAATGGAATACTATTGTGCTATAAGAAATAATGAACAGGCATATTTCAGAAAAACTTGAAAAGATCTGCATAAACTGATGTTTATGAAGTGAGTAAAAAAAGGAGAACACTGTACATGGCAACACTGTGTGATGATTATGATAGACAAATCTTCTCAGCAATGCAATGATCCAAGACAAAACCAATGCTAATCACATCCAGAGAAAGAACTATGGCATCTGAATGTAGATTGAAGCACACTATTTTTCCCTTTTTTTCTCTCTCATTGTTTTTCCCTTTTGTTCTGATCCTTCTTTTCACAACATGACTAATGTGGAAACATGTTTAACATGTATAATCTATATCAGATTGCTTACTGTCTTGAGGGGTGGTGGAAGAGAAAGAGAAATGTTTTGAACACAATTTTGCAGAGATGAATATTTAAAACTATCTTTAGTCCCCTCAATATCCCTGGAGTAAATATTCCTGTGACTGGGGACAAAGAAGCCTCAAACCAATTAATCTCAGGGTTTGCTGCTTGATGTTTAAGAGGGTAGCTGCTTGTTGTTAAAATGGAACCTAGCCTGGAGTTATTTACTCTTTCTGGGTCCAATTCTTGTCTTGGGATTTTTCTTCAGATCTTCACAAATTATCCCAGGAGGATATAAGCAAAGAAAAGATTTCAACATAACACACAGTATTCAAGACATAGGCTTTCTTGAAATGAGAAGTTATTGCTATATATTCTGAATCCTCTTCTATTTCTGCTGTGCACATGACATTTTTTCTTCTTTTCTTCTTTTATATTTAAGTTTAAGTCTATAATGTTTCTTTTTTCTTTTCTTATTATGCATTTGTTTTAGTATTTGTTTGAAACACTAATACATAACAGGGTTATGCCCCTGTACTTATTTATCTCCACCCACACTTGGTTTGCCCTAAGTTGCTATGTTAACTTTTTTGTGGGGGAAAATCTTGAGAGCTTGGAATTCTCTGACCTATTCCAACATCTTCCCAGAATCCTCCCCATGGGTAGTTTTAATTGTTACATTTTTATTTTTGATATCAATCTTGCTTGATGATTTTCTTGTGTTTCACTAGATCTTTTTCAGATTTATTTCTTTCTCACATGCTTACCCCATCTGATAAAATATCCAAAAGCTGCTTGGATTCAACAGACCTTACGATTCAGCTGTTCTTTGATTCTAGAATCACACTTAAAAAATAATCCATCTCCTTTCACTTGTCTCTTCAAGTTTTAACTCACTAAGAAAACAAACAAACAAACAAAAAACAACTCCAAATTAGAGGCAGAATAGTATAGTTAATAGAACACTGGATTTGGAGTAAAAAAGACGGCTTCATAATCTGTCTGTCTGAACATCCACACCTGCTGTGTGAATATGGACAAGTCAGTCTCAGATTCTAAAACTCCAGCATCCTCAGGTTGCAATCTATATTGGTGAAGAATGTTTGTATATGGATGAAATCATAGGAATTCAAAGTGTTGAGCTATGATGTAAAGGAACTCCAAGTACATGAGTAAGATTTTTATAAACCTGTCTACAGTTTTACTTTGTCTTCTCATTATGACTGAAGTCACACATCCTGGATTTATATTTTCTTCTTTTCTGTTTAATTTCATTATAAATTTGTGTAATCTGAAACATTCCATCTCTTCCACACCAACACATCTTCAAATTTTGCCTTCTGACAAATATTCTTCTTCTATGATAAGTATGGATGAGACAAAAATCTTTTTACTTAAATATATTGTACCTTTTTTAATCCAAAAAAATTATCTTATGTCTTCCCTTCAGAGATCATGAAGTATGCTTTTCAAGTTGTATGGAAAATATTTGCATTAAAGGCCATTTTGGTCAAAGCAAAATCACAGTTGTTCATGAAAAATAACTAAGCTATCCCTAAAGCACACAATTCTAGAATTCTTCTGGGCAAAAAGTGGAGTTGATTGCTAATGTTTGTATATTCTGAAGAGAATAATAGTTTCTTATATTGGCTTATTATTATTATTAATTGCAAAATTAATATCCAAAAAGTGGCTCCTTCCTTCTACTGATCTGGTCATTCTTTCATTTGACTTTTTTTTGTGATACATTTTCTACACTTTTTTTTCTTCTCTGAAAAATTCTATTTTCTTTTTTTTCAATATTATCTAATTAATATTTATGATTATGTGCCCCTTTCTTGTAGACTTGAACTCTCCCTTATTCTAATATGTCTGCTACAGAAAGGGATTTTGCTTATCCCTCATTAGTGGTCAGATTACATTAATACAATTAGGGTCTTAGAAAAAGTAAGCTACTAAATGTTTAATGACTGGCTCTCTGAAAAAATGCATGCAGGACACATTTTAAAGTTTAATTTGCATTATGAATATTTTCTCCATCATTTTCTTTGGTCTGGATGTCAATAAAACAAATAAAATCCTGATTTATAGTGTTTTCTGAATTTCAGAGGTATAAATGCTCACATTGAAAATTTAATAATTGTTTCAGGAGCCAGTGTGAGTTTACTCTGACACATCCCTAGTTCTGAGGAACTGGATGTTGAGTGATACCTTGTAATCAAAATATTTCCTTGCTGTGAAGAAACTTATGAAATTCAGCAGTTATGATTTTATTTGGTATCAAATCATTGCCCTAGAATGATTCATATGTCTTCCATGGTAAATCCTGTTCTGTGAACAAAAGATGAAGGCATTTAAACCAGGATATGCATTTAGGACTCTAAAGGACATTAGATATTGTCTAATCCAATAAATCAGGAAACTGAGGCCCAGAGAGTTTAAGTGGATTTCCCAAAGTAATGGAGCTAGTAAGTGGAAGCATTGGGATGTGAAGAAAAGTCCCTTAGAAATTGAACCCAATTTGTTCATAGAAAGAAGAAAGAGGAATCATAGGTTACTGGGCTTTGTCATATGTGACCAGCAAGTTGGGCTAGATATGATGAAAAATATTAAATTGTGCTTAGATTTATTAATTTTCTATTTGAAGTTTTTAAAATTTAAATTATTTTTGTTCAATGAACGAATGAAAAAATATGAACATTCCAGTAGAAAAATAAGATAACATGAACATATGAACATATTGTTCATGCTATAACATAGTGGAATATAAGTTTTATTACATGTAATTTTAAAGTTTATCAAATTTAACATAGTAACAAAATCACCCTGTTTATTTCCCTTTATGAATGTCTTTTTATTTAATTTTGTACTTTCAATCATTTTATTCTTCCTTTTTTCTTTATTTTTCATATCTATCACTACCTACTTATCTGCTTCTCTAAACCTCCATCATGATTTTAGAAGTATCTCTCCTTTACATAAAGATGAATATAGTTATGCAATATAACTTAACATGTCACATCTGAAAAATCTATTCTTTCATTCTTAACCTTCAGACAATAACCTTTCTACCAGGAATAGATAACATGATTCATAATCAATCTGCAAAAAACAATGCTGATCACTTTAACTGATCAGTTTTGTAGCATTTCAAGATTGTTTTCCTTTACATTATTGTTGATGCTGAGTAAATTGTTTTTGTTTTCTTCATTTCACTCTGCATCAATTCATACAAGTCTTTCAAAATTTCCTTGAATTAGCCATATTCATCAATTTTATAGAATAATGTTCCTTTACATTGATATATTGTAATTTGTCCAGCCATTCTTTTAGAATTGTTCATTTTCAATGGAAATAATATAAAGAAGTAATACAGCAAGAATAGTCAACTTTTAATCTAAATGTAAATATTCTTGTCCATTTCTGCAAAAGTCTGTCCAGTTATAAATGAAACTCATGTCATAAAACTGGAACCATGGATTTTTATAGATAGGAGTCAACCTTGGAAGCACTTATAAATTTATTTGCACAAGGAACATCAGGATATAGCTCATTTTTTTTCCACCTGGGGTTTCTTCTGATAACATCAGAATTGATCACATATCTATGATATCTGTTTCTCTATAACAAAAGAAAATCCCTCAAAAGTCCCATGTAGGACTTAGGCTAACAGGTCATTGAATAGATTTATACTAGCAAGGTCTGTGTGGGAAACACAGGGAAACTCTCCTTCCCTCTCTGGTAAGTTGCTCATTTTGGGGACATATATAGTCATTCAATTTTATAGGTCTCTTTGTTGGAGAGCCCTTTGCAAAAAGGGAATCATTTAGAAATGCTATAAAATAAAACAGCCTTTTTTGTTGAATTTTCACTTCTCAATGACCTATGCTAAAGATAAATATGTAGGACATGCTTTGCATGAACCTTCATGGTTCATATTACTCACAGTACCACGAATGAAATAGCTAGGCTTGCTCTTCCTCAAAGTGGTTCTATGTCTGCTGATCTTATTTCCTACTTGGATCGGGAACTCAATATGAACAAGAAATTGCTCCAATTATTAACAAAAAAGTATGACAGGACCCAGGAATTCTTCTACATAATCTTCATTTATTTCTAGTCTTGTTATTCTGTGTTCATACACACACACGCGCTCATATATGCACACATACGTATATACAGAGAGACACATATACACATCTGGCACATCTGGATCCTATATATAGTATATGTATATGTAATAGTAATGTAATTTAAAGATTCCCCTGTATTGGCTTGGTTTTTGGTTTGATTGTGTTAAAACCCAGAGCTTGTTAATCCCACTTGTGGGATGGACTTGTTGACATGAAAAGAGAGGGCTGAAATTGGAGGAGCTGGTGACGTAAAATTTAGAGAGACAGAAGAAAAGAGAGAGGCAGAAGAACTTTTTGGAAGCAGCACCTTTGGAGGCAGAGAGGATTGCTGAGGGCCACTTTGAATTGCCCAGGACTTTTGAGAGCTACCACCCAGAGCTGCCAAGTACTGAGGAGACATGGCTGTTTTGATGGTACTTTGTCTGTCTGTTTTGATGTTGTTTTGCCAGATTTGTCCACTGGTGAAAGACAGTCCTGTTGTTGCAGAAGTTTTGGAACCTTGCTGTTGGTTCAGAGCTACTGAGACTGTTCTGCAGACAGAGAGTGAATTCTGTACACTGGTGAAGGACAGTGCTATTGTTGCAGATGGCTTTGAATCTTGCTGTTGGTTCTGAAGCCCTGAAGAAGGATTTTCTTGTTGTATGTTTACAGAAATCCTGGAAGAGGGTTTTGCTAAAGTTTTCAGGGGTCCTAGGACTGTTCTGCAGACAGAATGAATTAATGAAGAGACTGGCAATGTATCTTGTGGCCTTGCTAGGCTTTGTCTCCCCAGGAACAAAGATTGCTGAGGACTTACCTCATATCAAGATGAAGAAAAGATCTCCATTTGGGTATTAAGTGCTGTGCTTAAGCTTGTTGTAACTCTGGGGTAGATTCAGTTGTGATCCAGGGGTGGGGAACTTTTGACCTTTTTGTGTTCTGTGATTGAACAAATGAATGTACTTTACTTATGATTGAAAACTAATCTCCATGTGAGAACAGGGGCTTTGTGGACTAAATGAAGGTACAGCCTAGGGGTGGAGTGGTATTTAGAAGAGGGACTTTGTAATTGATTAAATGAATGTAATGTCCTGGGGTGGGGTAGTACTTGATTAAATCAGGTAGTACTTGGAGATTATTGAATCACACTTAGTAAATGCTGTATTTTGAATTATGCTGTATGTTAATTCTCTCTGTTCTTGTCATGGAACAAAATGTAGAGCACCTATGCTAGTATTCTGAACCTTGGGAAGTTGCCTTTGCTTTACATTACAGTATACTCATCATGTCCCTTTCCATTGAGCCCTATATTTTATTTCTTCATACTGAATTCTTCAAAGGAAGTTGCATTTCAGAGTTTATTGCCATATGGTAACACTGACAAAATGTTTGTATTGAAAATGGAAAGGGAACAAACATTTATTGATTCCCTACTATATTCCAGGCACAGTGCTAAAAGTTTTACAATTATTATGTCATTTGATCCTCACAACCCTGTGAATACATGATTTGATTAACCCATTTTACAATTGAGGAAACTCAGTCAGAAGCTAAATGACTTGCCCTGGGTCACCCATCTAGTAAGTGTCTGAGATTGGATTTGAACTCAGGTTTTCCTTACTTCCAGTCCAGTGCTCTAGTCACCATGCTATTTACTTGTCTTGTATTGAAAATATGGACCTTTGTTGACATGTGAAACTTTGGATCAGTGCAAGTGCTTTTCAATTTTCTAAAATCAATCCAATCTGCACTCCTCCTCCTTTTAAATTCTGGGATCTATGCATTCCTTTTCCCAGATATACATAGTGTTTGGCTATCTCTATATATAGTATATATTGAGATGCACTTTAAAATACAATCAATAAACAATTTTATCTATTTTTCCTCCTTATGTTGATAGAATTTCCAATCTCCTTTTGGAAAGTTGTTGTGGAGTCATTCAGTTGTGTCTGATTATTTGTGACCCTGTGGACAATAACATACCAATACTGTTCATGGGGTTTTCCTGGCAAAGATACTGGAATAATTTGTCATTTCCTTCTCCAGTGGGTTAAGACAAAACAGAGGTTAAATTACTTTTGAAGCTGGATTTGAACTCAAGACTCAGGTTATCCTGACTCCAGGTCCAGTGCTCTGTTCACTGAGTCTCATAGCTGCCTCCTTTGGTGAGTAACAGGGGTCAAGTGAACAAGAGAAAAAGAGGGGTGCTGGGTGACTACCTCCTCAAGGATACTAGGTTTGATATTTGTTTTCCTAATTCAAAAGAGACATTATTTTCCTGGGGTATATATGCACAACCTAACAGAGACATTCCTAAAATACATTAAAGCAGATGACTGCTTCTCCCTTATGTAAGTTCATGTGGGCACAAAGGATGGTGTCAGAAATATTGCTAAGATTGCAAGAAACATTGCAAGAACATTGCTAAATATTAAAAAAAATTAGTTAAAAAATTGAAGATGAGAAAGGCTCAAGTTGCATTTTCCTCACTGTTGCCATTGGAGGCAAGGGAACAGAAGGCAAAGTCATATGGGAAAGGAACAACTGGATAAGAAGGTAGTGTCTGAAATGGGATTTAGATTTCTGTATCATACTTAAAATATAGGATAATGGATTTCTGGCCACTGATGGATCAGATGGATGGCAAGATTACATTTTCCTGGTGTGTTGTAAATGCAATGAAAAAAGTATTTTTTTTAAATAAGGGGAGAAGAAAAGCACCCATTGCCTCTAAACTAGATACATGAGAGTAGCTATAATACAGGAAAAAGAATGGCAGTGCACAGGAAAAAAATGCAAGAAAAGAGTCAGGAATAAAATCCCATAATTCAGATGAACAAAACTTAGGCAAGAAATAAGAGAAACTGGAGGTTGTAAAACAAGGAAGAAAATTTGATTCAATATACTATGTATAACTGAGATTTGGTCAGATGAAATACATGATTGGAACATGTCTCTAGATGAATATGCTTTATATGAGAGAAACCGAATAGTTAAAAAGAAGTGGCTGGTAATATTCCACATTTGAGAAGGAATACTTATATGAGGAAATTCAGGAAAAAGAGCAGAGAAGCATGATGGAGGATATATGTATGTATGCATGTGTGTATGTATGTATTTGCATATGTATACATGTATATATATATATATATATATATA
>NW_027185809.1:42433352-42435278 GCF_028583685.1 Petaurus breviceps papuanus
AGGAAGGAAGGAAGGAAGGAAGGAAGTAAGGAAGGAAGGAAGGAAGGAAGGAAGGAAAGAAGGAAAGAAGGAAGGAAGGAAGGAAGGAAGGAAGGAAGGAAGGAAGGAAGGAAGGAAGAAAAAGGGAAGGGAAGAAAGAAAGAAGGAAAGAGAAGCAGAAGTAATGTTTTCATAGGAGCCTATTATAAACCACCTAGACAGAAAAAGGGAATAGAAGTGGTGTTTGGGAAATAGATTACAAACCTGAAACAGAGGCATGATATAATAGTAGTGGTGGGCAATTTCAATTATCCAGACATCTGCTGGAGCTTTCTCTCTGCCAAAAGCAGAGTTAATAACTTCTTGACTTGCCTTAATGATACTTTCATCCCTTAGAGGAGGAGCCAACATGGGGAAATTTTATCTTGAATCCAATTCTCACTAACAATGAAGAATTGGTTATTAAAATGAAAATGATGGAAATCTACTGGAAAAATGGTCACTTTTTTTTAGAATTTGTGGTAGAAGAAAGGAAATCCAGGAATGGTGTGATATGCACAGTAAATTTTTGGAAATCACATTTTAAAAGGTAAAAGATAGGTAGGATTACAGGGACCAAAATTGTATAATGGAAACTAATCTAGGAGAGGTAGGAAACTCTCAAGAATGAAACTCTGAAGAAAAATAGGAGGTGAGAAGAGTTCCATTGAGTAGAAAAAGTTTTCTGAAGAGACTAGAATCGATGCAAAGGATAAATGGCATTAAGCATAATACATACATACGTATGTATGTATATGCGTATATATAGACATATAAATGTGTGCATATATGTGTGTGTGCATGAAATAAATGTAAGAGCAGGTAACCAGAGGGAAGAAGGGAAGGAAACAAGCATTTATTAAATGCCTATGTGCCAGGCATACTGAATACTTTACAAATGTGATCTCATTTGATACTCACAACAACACTGCAAAGTGGGTGCTGTTATTGTCCTTATTTTATACTTAAAGAAACTAAGGTACAGAGCTCCTAAGTGTCTAAGACTGAAGCTGAAGTAAGGTTTTCTACAGGGCCGCTGCTTTATTCACTGAACTACATAATTATGAAGGATGATGGTAGGAGCAGGAAGAGGTCTGAAAAATTCAAATTATTTTTTTGGAGTTCAAAAACCAAAATAAGCTGAGACTGAAAAGAGTATGTAAAGACAACAAAAACTATCTCTTTTCTATATTAGGTAGATGGTGTGAAAGATAGAACAGAGCAGAGTGAGAGCTGTTCAATTTATTTTGCTTCTCTCTTTTTTTTTTTTGACAAGGAGAATGATTTTCACAACAGAAATGACAGAACAAGATTTGCAGGAAATTGATACCCAAAATAATTAAGAAGATAGCAAAATAGCACCAAGGTACTCTATTCTGGGCCAGTTAAAATATAACTTTAGATTTTGGAAGGGCAGATATGATTGCTCAGCTACTGTCAATGACATCTGAAAGATCAGGGAGGACACCAACAGTATCAAAAGAAAGGGGGATAAAGACATTCCAATGATGCAGCTTTTTCAAGAGGGAGAGGACAATATAACTTTCTAGCTACAGGGAAGGCTTCTAGATTATCCCCATTATATATAATGCTTGGATGGTTTTAGATAGTACTTATAGATACTTTTAGTATTTTTAGCACCATTGTTTTATAAATTTTTTTGTAAACAGGAATTAATGTATTTTGTCAAAAGCTTTTTATGCATCTGGATATAATCAGATGATTTTTGTTGGCTTTGTTATTGATGTGGTTAACTGTGCTGTTAGTTTTCCTAATATTGAATCAGTCTTGCATTTGTAGCATTAACCCGACCTAGCATTAGTATATGATATTTTTATATATAACTATTTATCTATACCTGTATCTATCTATCTATCTATCTATCTATCTATCTATCTATCTATCTAT
>NW_027185809.1:42435288-42474884 GCF_028583685.1 Petaurus breviceps papuanus
TATCTATCTATCTATCTATCTATCTATCTATCTATCTATCTATCTATCTATCTATCCTTGCTATTACTTTATTTAAAAATTTTGCATCAACATTCCTTAGGAAAATTGGTTTGTAATTTTTCTTCTCTGTTCTCTGTTTTCACTTTTCCTGTTTTAGGAGTCAGCACCATATTTGTGTCATATAAAATTTGATAGGACTCCTTATTTGCCTATTTTTCAAATAGTTTATAACTTTACACTCTTAAAAATTCTTGAGAACTCCTTTATATTCTTAATTTTTTTAGGTCCTCAAAGAGCTTATATTTATGTGGATTATATACATTGATATTTACTATTTCGTAAATTTAAAATGACGACTTAAAATTAATTAACTCATTCAAATAGCATTGATTAACCCATTATACCTTAATTTCTCTCTGCCAAAAGCAGAGTTAATAACTTCTTGACTTGCCTTAATGATACTTTCATCCCTCAGAGTAGGAGCCAACATGGGGAAATTTTATCTTGAATCCAATTCTCACTAACAATAAAGAATTGGTTGTTAAAATGGAAATGATGGGGGCATCTAGGTGGCGCAGTGAATAGAGCACCAGCCCTGGAGTCAGGAGGACCTGAATTCAAATCTGACCTCAGACACTTAACACAAAATTAGCCTTGTGACCTCAGGGAAGTCACAACCCCAATTGCCCTCCAAAAAGCAAAAAGAATTTTGGGGCATCCAGGTAGCATGGCGAGTAAGAGCACCGGCCCCAGTGTTGGGATGACCTTGGGATCGGATCTGGACTCAGATACTCAGCACCACACCCAGAAATAACTGGTTGTGTAACCTTGAGCAAGTTACTTAACCCTAATTGCTTTAGAAAAAAAAATGGAAATGATGATTTTAATTTAAAAAAAGATTTTAATGAAAATAACCACATTATCCAAAACAAAATTAAATATTGAGATAGGTAGCATTGATAATTTTACAAATCTCATTAATAGAATGCAGCTGGATTTTTTTATCTACATCTGCATTCATTCAGTTCTGATATATTATTTTGATTGAATTATATGAAGAAAATCTCACCTCTCCTACTTGGAAAAGGTAGGAATCTTTTAATAAGAAAATAGCACCTTAATGTTATCATGAAAAACATTTTTGACCTCAAGGGTCCCTAAAGTGGTTCAGAAACCTCTAACATCCTTGGGCTACACTTTTAGAACCACTGGGCTAAACCATGCCTAAGAAGAACTTCATGAACACCTCTAAGAAGAGGGAAAAAGGACTGCTTATCATTAGGAACTGTGAGTTTATCCCTTTCCCTTGCATACTTTCTGAGATTGAGTTCATTTCCCCTTGGACTCTATATTACCTTCATGTAAAAATGTGTTACACATTTTTTTTCGGGTGTGTGTGTGTGTGTGCTGTACTAAATGTTGTTACTATAGCATTTTAGGAAATATCACATTCTAAAAGCTAATTGTCTGGCTTATTAATTTATATTAATAACTTACTGTTTACCAATTGATAATTATGGAACTGAGGGAGGGGCACATCAGTGAGGGTTTCTAAACAAAACATTGCAAAAACACCCCAAACTTCCTCAAGGCTACCTCTATGCCTCTGAGGGGTGATGTAGTAGCCAAGTTCTGAGAACTCAATCTTCCAGAGACAATGGAATTAGAGAGTGCAGCATCAAAGAAGCTACATACTCTTCCATAAAACAATTCTTGCACTCCAAACCTTCTCTTCTCTAGGCTAAAAATAGGCAGTTCGCTGAGACAATTCTTATATGAGAGATAAAAACCTCCAATAGAAGATATTATTCTACTTATTATATCCAGGATAAGGAAGAGTAAAACATTTTCCTCTGGAACAGCGAATTTTGTAGTTAGTTGACTTTGAAAATCCTTTTTAACTCAAAATCCATCTACACAGAGTGCTGAGAAATCACTTAGGTTAAAAGCTCATGGCAAAGAAGACAAGAATGTCATGGATTTCCATGTTGTCAAGACAGCTTATATAAAGACATGAGGGAAAACACAGGTGGCAGGCTGGGGAGACTTGAAGGAGATGCTAATCACTTTGAGAAATAGGGAGAGAACAGTATGACATTTCTGGGACCTCTCTGAAAACAGGGCACCTTGGCTTCTTCCCAGTAAGACTTAATCAACCTACACGCAAAGCCAGAGACTCAATCCCCTCAGCTTTTATGATGACATTTCTGTTTGGAAAAACAACCCAAATTGGTTTGGTTAAGAAGGGAGGAGAATGTTGTTAGTTGACTTCAGTCATTCCTGATTAACTGGACTTGCTATAAGGGGATGGCTGCAGTATCTAATAAATTAGTCCAGTAAGGTTCAGTGGTTGGAAAAAAAAAAAAAAACTTAAATAGTCTTAGGATAATGGATGTAACCTAGTATGAATAAGATTCCCTACCCTCAATAACTATCATTTTTTACAAATAGTCTCTTTTCTTATTTTCACTGATTAAAAATTTCATGGGGTCATGTATATTTAATGCAATGGTTCTCAACCTTTTTGGTCTGAGAAGTTCTTTATACTATTTAAAATAATGAGGTATTCAAAAAACTTTTGTTTATGTGAATTATTTCTATCAATATTCGATATATTAGAAATTAATATGTCCTGGTAACATTACAAAAAATAGTTTTGATTTCAAGAACCTCCTGAAAGAGGTTGAGAGCCCCTAGAGTTCTCCACACCACATTTTGAGAAGCAGGGATCTAGTCTAAACTCCCAACTTTTTATTTTGTTAGTGAGGAACCTGAGTTGCAGAAATTTTAAGTCACTTGTTCAAAATCACAAAGTAAATGGAAGAATCAGGATGCAAAGCCAGGTATTCTGACTCTGGAACCAATGTTATTCCCATTTTACCCCATTTCCCCCTCTATCACCAGGGTTATTATGATATCTATTAAATGGGTATAGGAACTAGACTTATGATTTCATTTGTATATATAACTCCCTGATGAGAAAACTCTCTCTACCAATATAGGTCAGCATCCCCTCTGGAACTCATAGATTTAAAGAATTGTTTAGGGCATGGAGAAGTTAAATGATTTGCTCAGTAACATACCCAGTAAGTGTCAGTAACAACAATTTTTGCCTGGTTTTCATGGTTACAATTCAATTTTGTTCACCATACCAAGTGCCTCTTGAGATATTCTCTAAGCCTTGATAATTAATAGCCAAACTTATTGTTAAGGGTCATTCACCCAAATAAAACTTCAGGATACTGTTAGAATCAAAAGCTATTATATAAAGCTAAAAGTGTGTATAAGCATGACATGATTTGCTAAAGTATGAAATTTTATATGAAACAGATCATCTTGGGCATTATTAAAGTGGGGTGCATGGAAACAAAGAGGGCTGGTTCAGGACTCAGATATTAAATCCTAATAGTGGACTTTAAAACAAGAATTTCTTTGAGATGTAACTTTTTGTTAAGGTAGCTCCTGAGTTTTTTTCTTATGGGTTACACTTATAAGGATGTTACTTGAGTTCTGAGATCAATAGGCTATACCCCAAGATTTTAGTTATTAAGAGCTAAAATATTTGATTCAGCACTCAGGTATCTTTGGGTGGTCAGCTCTAAACATGATGTCTTTTGAGGATTGCAGCTTTGGCTTTGAAGTTTGCTCTCAATTGTATCTGTTTATGACTGCGGTTGCATTAGCAGGTACCTGAGGCCTAGATCAAAGATCTTACCCTAAGACTTTAGTCTCCTAGATAACAAATCCTTATCAAATTATCTATTCTGTGCTACTTCCAGGATATGACAGACTAAGATAATGATAAGAATACTTGAGTCCCCTTCCTTTGTCTCATGTGGTCTATAAAAACCTTGTACTAAGAATCAATAAATGGAGTTCATCATTCTTCCTTGAACTACCCACCTAGCTTGGTCATTTCTTATTCGTGTGCCCAAATCATGCTTAATGCTGGACACTGAGCAGCCCACAACAGTGTGGTTAATCCCTGAAGCACCTAAAGCAACTGCCTATTATACTACATTATGTGGTCTTATCTATGTTGCTAATTCTCTCCACTGGAACACATAGCATCAATTCCATCAGTCTTCCCCATGCTACAAGCTTTTTACAGATATGGCTTCTCATAAATCTTCTGTAGATCCAGTTCACTAGAGGTCATTCTTCAAATATTGAGTGAAGACTAGTTTAGTTCTTGCATTAGCTTTCTATTGTATATCATTCTAAAGTTTCCTAATTTTTATGAAAACATTCTTATCTTAGAAGTATGTATGTGTCTATATGTATATATATAGACACACATATGATATGTGTATATGTAAACACAAAACAATCTACACATATAAAAATACATTTATATATACATATATATCCATACAGGTGTGCATGTCTATATATATATGTGAATATGACACAAGGCACATATGTATATGTATATTGTGTGTACATATACATACATATAGATACCTATATAGATATAGAAATAGATATATTCCTTTGGAATCATTGGTGTTTGTTTTGGCAATATAAAACCCTTGAAATTTTTAGTTTGAAAGAATTAACTATGACTTTTCTAGGTTTTTTCAAAGTATGTGATACTGGGCAAGTCACATAACCAGTTTAGGTCCCAGTTTTCTCATCTCCCAAATGAGAAGATTGGACTAGATGATCTTTAAGGTCATATGCAAACTGAAAGCTATGTTACTTCCATTTTATAACCATCCGATATCATCTTTCAATCCTACACATCCTTGATGTTGTTTTATACCATTATAATGGGCAAGTTATTGCAGTTAATAAACTATAGCATATTTACACCTGGCACACATGTTTCCATTGCTCTTGAAGTCAACTGCAATTTTTAGTCTTTTGATACTGTGCTGCTGTGTAATTCAAAGTCTTTAGAACACTGCCACAAGAATATTGGTGTTGAGAAAAAAGATGGAGGCCTTTGAAGGAGGATATATTTAGCAGCTTGGGGACAGTGAAAGTATTTTACACACTTTCAGATTCAGTCAAACTTGATTTCCCTCTCCTGTTTAATTCTTGTCTTAACAAAGTAGGACAATGAACATTCTTTATCCACGTTTTCCTCCCCATATGTGGCAAATGATACAGATCCAGGAAAAAAAAAAAACATTGACATACCTCTTTTCCTTATCTCTATCTGAAACTTTATCTAGCCTATATTGAAGTCCCTTGAAATAGATTCTAAGACAAAATCATATCATGACTTGAGCATGCATAATATTAGATAATATTCACTTTCTACTCAATCCCATGGAGTTAACAACAACAATAACAATAAAGAAACAAATAGAATTCATATAGCATTTTAAGGTTAGCAAAGCACTTTAAGTGTTAACTCATTTGATTCTCACAACAACCTTGTGAGAGAGGTTCTATTATTATCTCAATTTTACAGATGAAGAATGAAATGAAAGGATGAGAGAGATAAGGCAACAAGCCTATGAATATGAGCATTAGTTTCTGAGAAGTGGTTTTATTTTCAAATGTCATTTTCTATCATATTTCTTATAAAAAAAACCCTTCTGAGCAAATGTAAATAGAACTAACATATTAAGGTATTCCTGACACCTAATCTTTATAACATTCTCTAACCCTAGAAATTTTGTTTTGGGCAAAACAATCTATGATATTCTGTTATTATTGGAAAATATTTGTCTCACACACATATAAAGTTTCAGAAAATGTTTCCATCTATCTTTTTAAAATTATAAGCTACTTTGTGAATTATTTACTTAGCAGTCAATGTTATTAGATCATTAAATAATGAATAAGAAGAACCTAGAATTGTTGTAAAGACTGTATTTGTAATCCTCTTACATGTTAGTCATTCATTTAGAAGGGAAGAGAAGGGGAGGAAGAGAAAAAGGAGGGGGAAGAAGGAGGAGGAGAAGATGAAGAATAAGAAGATGATGAAAATGAAGAAGGAAAAAGAAAGAAAGAAAGAAAGAAAGGAATAAAGAAAGAAAGAAAGATTTCTAGTGTGCAGTATTATTCATTTAGCTTTAAATATCTGACCTTCTGGAGAACCCAGTTCAAAGTTGCCATTACAGTTTACTTTAGCCCTGACTAGAGAGAAATGTTAGTGTTTTCACAGGGTCCATGGGTTTAGAGCTTGGGAATTTGTCATCTTGAGGAGCTCTTCAAATAAGAAGGTCATCTTAAAGACATAAAATATGGAATGATATTATTTTGATAGTCATTTCCAATTATCTTGAGATGCCCTCCCCTGAAGGATTCAATAAAGAACTATTCTTGGTGTCATGAGAGAAACAAATCTTAGATAAGACAAAGTTTTGCCCCTATAGAGTTTGCTTTCTAATAATAGGATATAACATGTACACAAATTGTGAAAAGCTTTGGGGTTTTTATTGGCGAGCAAAATGATTCTCAGAGAAATTATGATTTCTGTTGGATCATAATTAGCAAATGTCAGAGGTGAGATGTGAATTTAGATCCTAAAACCACATATTTTTATTTGTGAGGGACCTTAGAGGCCATCTAGTTAAACTTCTTTATTTTTCAAATGAAGAAGTAGAGGATCAATGAAATTAAGTGAATTTTTAGAGTCATGCAAAAAGCAAGTGATAGAAGCAGGATTTGAACACACATCTTCCTGACTCTAAGTCAAGCACTATATCCATTAAAAGGTATTACTTCTCAGAACATCGCATCATAAGTGTACCAAAGAGGTGAAACACATGCTTCTGGGTGGGATTCAAATGGAGAAGTTATTAAGGGAACATGATACAGCAACAACATCCCTTGATCTGTAGTCAAAACACATGGGTTCAGAAAGAAGTATTCTTTGAGGATGGTTGAAAAAGGTAAATATGGTAGACATAGGGAAAAAAATATGAAGATTCTCAGTTCTGGAGAAGCAAAAACCATGAGGAGAAAAATTTGTTTATAAAATTATATAAGATGGATGAGGAACTTTTCAACTAAATCCAAAACTTAGAAAAAATATAAAGTATCAGGATAGAGTCAAAAGAGCATTGGATTTGGGGTCAGCTGACATTATGTTGGATGCTGGCTCTGTTACTTCATAGCTGTGTGACCTTGGGAAAGTCCCTATGGCTATCTGGGGCTTAAGTTTCTGGGGTTGGACAAGACAATTTCTAAGTTTTTTTCTCTCCCTAAATCAGTATCAGATGATGTCAAACCCAAGCTATATCTGCACAAATGCATCCTCTTCAATATTTCTGAGATGTGCTCATCAAGATGCACTTTGAAGACCTCCAGTGAGGGGTCATGCTCCATTTCCTGAATGAGGAACTTTGGTACAGCTCTAATTGTTAGGAAGTTTTATTTGTTTTCTTGTTTGCTTTGTGAACCCAAACCTACACCCTTGAAACTTCTACCTACTTGTCCTGATGCTGTCCTTTGGGGTCAAGCTGAGCAAGTCTAATCTCATCTCTCTTTCAAAAAAATGTATGTGTATATATATATTCCCTTCAAATACTTTGAAGACAAATATGGAATATGTACTCTCTAAGTTCTTTCTTCTTCAGGCTAAACACTACCAAGTGCCTTTAAATGTTTCTTATCAGGTACAGTCTCCAGTTTTTTCTCTACTCTGTCCTTCTCCAAACTCTCTATTGATATGACCCCTAATATTGAATGCTATATTCCAGATGTGGAATTCTAGAACCATAAGGAAAGGAAAAAATTATTACATACTAAAGTATAAAAACATATGGAATGCATTTCCCTAATAAATATTATGGGATAAAAGTATGCATAGTTTGGCCTTTTTTAACATTTAGATAGCTTCATGGATAAGCAAATAATAAAGTATCATTCAGAGAAAATTGGATTGGGGAAGAATATATCTAATATTTTTGAAATTTCCATCATATCATCCCACAAATTTTACCTTGGTTCCTCTGCTGAAGGCAGAGTGTCAAACTTAATAAACAATAGGTCTCACCTAGTGTGGTAATTTTTATATTGTGGTGCACTATGTGGCAAATTACATAAACTCAGGTACATGGGATAGTACAGGGCAAAATCTTTAGAAATTGGAACACAGCAACTATTTGAGTATGTTTACAAGCCTTTTCCCCAGGAGATTTCACAGAGATGAATTAACTCACCCTCCTCAACAGGGTAGAATTGAACAGAGTATTGTCATTTTAAAAATGTCTCCTTATGCTCTGCCATTTCTCTTTGTCATCCAGTGGGAGAAACTCAGGATGCTACCTCCAGATTTAACAGACAGAAATGAATCATACTCATTTGGAGTTCTTGCCTGCACCCTCTCAGATGCCACAGTCTTTATGTTGTCTTCTCCCAGGCATTGCATGCGGGACAGTTCCCAGTGCCTCAGAGCATACAGCACTTGGAATGAAATAATTGTGATCTAAGGTCAGGCCTCAGTCCAATGAACAGCATGAAGAAATGCCTGCTGATATTCTTCCAGGCAGATGTAGAGGGAAGCTGGGACCTCCCAGCCTGAAAAAAGCTATGGAGGTGCAAAGTAATTGTATATGGTGAACTCAGATCAGACCAGTTGTCCCCCTTAGGTTGGAATGCTACCTATTTTACTGAAACTGGGTAGTGGAGAGGGAATGGGAGGAAAACTAGGAAGAAATTGTGGGTTTTCTTCCTATTGCAAAGTGAGGGGATGTAGTCCAAGAAAACATACAAGGACAGGGAAAGAAGGGGGTATATGAGCCTCAAGTAGAGCAAAAGCCAAACCTAGAAGTAATTCAATGAAGGATTGGAATAACTAAGAAAGCAAGGTCTATTTCCTTCCAATAAGTAAATTTAGGACCAAAATTCACTGTTAAAACTTATCCAAGTTTGAGGACTTTGACCTTTGTTATCCTCTTGTATGTTTTCTGCTCCATTTTAGATCTTTGGTAAAAGGTCTAACAAAATGATGGTAGACATTTCTTAAAAGATTAGAGCCCAAAGAGCATGAACACATTCACAAAGAATAACTGAGAAGCAGAAATGACCATGTAAAGATGTGCTTTGAATCATTAATAATAAGATAAATGCAAGCTAAAGCCAATGTTAGGTTTAATTTCATAATAAGTAAATGCAAAATTCTGTGTGGATCATTTCCTGGTGATGGATGCTACAGAAGCTTCTATGGTTTCCAAGATCAGAGAACGTCTGCTCCCTGGTTCAAAGGGTAGATTCAAACAAAATCATACCATGAATTTACATGACACTTTTCTCTTATAAATAATGACAGCCCATATTTCTATAGTTCAATAAAGGTTACAAAGATCTTTCCTAATAATAGTTTTGCAAAATGGGTAAGAGGTATAATTATCACAATCTTTCATGTAAAGAAATTTGGGTTCAGAGAAATTAAGTGACTTGTTTGTGGAAAAATGATTAGCAAGTATCAGAAGCAAGATTCAAGCATATAAACAAATCCAGTTCTCCAGACTCTAGGTCCAATGTTATTCCCAACAAACCATACTGCCTCTTAAAAAAGTTAGATTAACAAAGATATAACAGCAACTTATTGTGAGGATAATACACCATGACCAGGTGGGATTTATACCAGGAATTCGGGGATGGTTCAATATTAGGAAAACTATCAGCATAATTTACTAAATCAATAACAAAATTAAAAGAAATTATGTGATTATCTCAATAGATGCAGAAAAAAGCTTTGGAAAAAAAATATAACACCCATTCCAATTAAAAACATGAGAGTATAGGAATAAATGGAGTTTTCCTTAAAATGATAAGCAGTATCTATCTAAAACCATCAGCAAGCATTATATGTAATAGGGATAAGTTAGAAACATTTTCAGTAAGATCAGGTGTGATAAAAGATGTTCATTATCACCACTGCCATTCAACATTGTTACTAGAAATATTAACTTTAGCTATAAGAGAAGAAAAAGAAATTGAAGGAGTTAGAATACGCAACGAAGAAACAAAGCTATCATTTTTTTCAGATTATATGATGGTATACTGAGAGAATCAACTAAAAAACTACATGAAATAATTAACAACTTTAGCAAAGTTGCATGATATAAAATAAACCCACACAAACCACTGACATTTCTATGTACTAACAGCAAAACTCATAAGCAAGAGATGGAAAGATAAATTCCATTTTAAGTAACTGTAGCCAATGTAAAACGTTTGGGAGTCTCCTTGTCAAGACAAACCCAGAAACTATATGAAAACAATTATGAAACAGTTTTCATAGAAATAAAGTCAGATCTAAATAATTAGAAAAGCATCAGTTGCTTGTGGGTAGGCCAAGCTAATACAATAAAAATGATTCTACCTAAATCAACTTACTTATTCAGAGCCATGCCAATCAAACTACCAAACAATTATTTTATAGAGCTAGAAAAAATGATAAAAATAATCTTGAAGGACAAAAGGTCCAGAATATCAGGGGAATTAATGAAAAGAAATGCAAGGGAAAGTGGCCTAGCTATATAAAATCTAAAGCAACAATCATTAAAACTACTTGGTACTAGCTAAGAAACAGAATGGTGGATCAGTGGAATAGATTAGGTACACAAGACACAGTAGTCTGTGCCTATAATAATCTACTGTTCAATAAACTCTAAGACTCTAGCTTCTGAGGTAAGAACTCAAGATTTGACAAAAACTGCTTAGAAAAGTGGAAAACAGTGTGGCAGAAACTAAACAAAGACCAACATCTTACATGATATACCAATATAAGATCAAAATGGGAACATGATTTAGACATAAAGAGTGAAATTATAAGCAAATTGGGAGAGCAAGGACTAATTTACCTCTCAGATCTATGGAGAGGAAAGAATTTATGACCAAACAAGAGTTAGGGAACATAATGAAATGCAAAATGTATAATTTTCATTACATTAAATTGAAAAGTTTTGCACAAAAAACCTAATGCAACCAAGATTAGAAAGGAAACAGAAAACTGGGAAACAGTTTTTATAGCAAGTATTTCTGATAAAGGTCTCATTTCTAAAATATATATAGAACTGAGCCAAATCCATAAGAATGCAAGTCATTCTCCATTGATAAATGGTCAAAGGATATGAAACAGTCAACTTTCTGATGAAGAAATTAAAGTTGTCTATAGTCATAGGAAAAAAATGCTCTAAATCATTATTGATTAGAGAAATTCAAATTAAAACACATCTGAGGGTACAACATCACACATATCATATTGGTTACCCAGAGGAAACAGGACAATAATAAATGTTGGAGAAAATGTGGGAAAATTGGGAACACTAATGCATTGGTACTGTTTTGACCTGTTTCAACCATTCTGGAGAACAATTTGGAACTATACCCAAAGAGCTATAAAACTGTGCACACTCTCTGATCTAGCAATACCACTACTAAGTCTGCATCCCAAAGAAATCATAGAAAAGGTAAAAGAACCCACGTGTACAAAAATATTTATAGCAGCTCTTTTTGTGGTGACAAAGAATTGGAAGTTGAGAGGATGCCCATCAGTTGGGAAATGGCTAAACAAATTGTGCTTTATGAATGCAATGGAATACTACTGTTTCATAAAAAAAGATGATAAGCAGGTAGATTTCAGAAAAACCTGGAAAGACTTGCATGAACTGATGCTGAATGAAGTGAGCAGAACCAGCAGAACACTGTACAGAGTAACAGCAACATTGTATGATGACTGACTTTGTTTGACTTAACTTCTGAGCAATGCAATGATCTTAGTCAATTCCAAAAGACTCATTGGGCAAAATGCTATCTACATCCAGTGAAAGAACTATAGAGTCTGAATGCATATCAAATCATACTATTTTCTCTTTTTTGGTTGCTTTTTCCTTTCTCATGATTTTTCACTTTTGTTCTGATTCTTCTTTCACAACATGACTAATGTGGAAATATGTTTAATATGATCATACATGTATAGCCTACATCAGATTGCATGCCATCTTGGGAAGGAGGGAGTAGAGGGAGGGAGGAAAAATTAGAACTCAAAATCTTATAGTAACGAAAATTGAAAACTAAAAATAAATAAATTTTTAAAAAGTTAGGAGCTATCAAAACTCAAGTTATATCTAGATCTTACCTACTGGGCCACTGTTTGAGACTACAAGTTACAGAGCAGTTTCTTATGGGAAAGTACTCATTGTATACTCCTTACAGGGGTGAAATAACAGGTTCGAATTAAAAAAATAAAAGGAACATCTTTTCATTCCCTATTGAATAATGAAGTTAAGATATATGTCAAAGATCAAAGGACTACTTGTATTAATCTGTAACTTGAAATAAGATCCTTTTAGTCCTTATCCATTGAGGTCTGCTTGTAATTACTTAACAAAATTGGGGTAGGAAAGCCAATCTATTGATGCTGTAGGGAAATATGAAACTCCAAATTAATCACCCTTAAGAAGACCATGAGCATTTCTTCCTTCTTAATAAACCAAAGAGGTTGTATGTTGTTCTCCCTTTTCCCATACTGCTTTGGGTGAGTATGGGGAAAATCATACCCTTGAGAAGTTTTGTCCTGATGTGTTGAAGAGGAAGAGACATAAATTGAGCCATTGGGGAAAAATGAAGCCATCAGGCACAGCAATGACTACTCTTAATGAGACCATTTGTATTAGCCAGCAGGTAACCTTGGTGATATGTTAAATCTGAGAAAGACAGGAAGAAATCAAGAAACAGAGAAAGGAAGGGAATGAGAGCCCTAAACTGGCAGTTGGCCAGTGTTCCACTGAGAAGGAGCTAAATTATGCATCTTAGTTAGTACATTTATTAAAACATCTTCTAACATTTCTAGGCAAACGTCCCAAAACAAATGTGACTATCAGTTAAGCACCCTGCAGTCCTAAGCAGATTTAATGCATTACAATTTTCTCATTATAGCTTCTTTGTGTTTGCTGAGTTTCATCTTGGTACCTTTTTTATGAATTCTCACTGTGTGAAAATTTTAAAGGGACCAAATCTACACATTTTATTTGGGGGAGCTTGTCCAAGTCAGAAATAATCAAGACTAGAAATAAGCAGATAAGTGAAACCAAGTGGTAAGTACTTTCTCCTCCATCCAAAATGCCATTCTTTGGCTAAAAAAAAATGGTATCTTGCAAGAAACCACCTAATGTAAAGTATCTGAAAGGTTGGTGATGGTTCTCTTTACTATAGTTCTTGCAAAGCACTTTCCTTAAAATCATCCTGTGAGGTAAGTAGTGCAAGTATTATTACTCTTGTTTCACATATGAGGACAGTGAAATTTTAGGAACTTGCTCATGCCCACACAACTTTTGGCCTCTCATTTTCCTTCAGCTTCTATTTCTCATTGTGTCAAGCATTTTGATCCTAACACACAACATGATTCCACAACTTCAGTCCTTGACTTTAGAAAAAGCAAAGTTCCACCAATTAGGTTGAAGAATAAGAAATAAATTGTGCTTGACAGTATACTCACTTGAGATTTTTATGATTGTTTCTCTTGCATTTGGTTCACATTTGACATGCAGAACAGGAAGAAAAAAATTGACTCAATTTTAGTGTAGTCACCTTTGAAAAAATAGTGGTGAGAGAGAAACAGAATAAAAGATTATTTACTGAAAGGAATTGCATATCCCAGTGATCCTCTTGCCATTTCTAATGGATGTTTAGGATGGAATAAGGGAAGCCTCTCAGAGCTGATATACCACCTTCTAACTGGGGAAATCCAGGAATGCTACAGAGATGACATGGTGATTATATCTACCATGGCTGAATTTACTCTGTCTCTGGTGATATTAAACTATAATATCTTAGTCTTTCAAACAAAATCCTTGAGGGATAGGAAAGAGTCTAAATGTTCTTATGCAGATATGTAGTTTAGACTGAATCTAAATTACTTTTCTATCACAAATATGCTATTCCTTCCCATGAGTTTTGCCTCTCAATCCAACCTTGTCCTCATGTTCATATTGAGAACAGGGACCTAGTATAGCCATAATACATGGAATACTTTGAGGGAGTTGTGGAAAATAGACTCATTCTTTCCACAATTGTGTATCATTACCACCCCTTATAGATCTATCCTCCACCATTCATTGAAATCTTGCTATGGTTAAATCAATTTCACTGCTAATCCAGATCTGCACATAAATAATATGGTTGCTTCTAGGCTACTTATACTTATAGTAACAATAATTGGTCATCCTCTTATATCTTTTGGGTATGAACACTCTTTCAATTAATGTAGATAACAGCTGTTCTATTCCTTAGTAGATGGTCTTCTTGCCTTACTGCAGGAAGAAGCAAGCAATCAAAAGCCTCATTGTTTGCCGAACGGCCTTCTGAGTCTTTTCTAACTTAGCTTCAAGAGGTTTCAGATGAGAGATTGTAAAGCCAAGCATGAGTAGCTTTCCAGAGGACTGCTGCTGTGAACAGCTTTAAGGTTCTGATCACACAGTATAGTGAACTCTCTATTTATTCAGCAGTAAACTGAAGCAAAACATTTACAGAAACCAAAGTGCCGCATCCACAATGTTATAACATAACAAATTATCACTAAAGTGGTTACATAGTTTTCACCAAAGTGACCACAGAGTTTTAAACAGAAGATATCATTCAATAAGTCCTTAACTCAATCATCCTTAAGGAGCAAGCTTCCTTAAAGACCACAAAGTACAAAGGTCAAAGTTCTCCAACCCTAGGTCACATTGTCTTAATCTCTCAATCAAAAAAGTCTTTCTTCTTGATTGGAGATTAGTTTCCAATTATGCTTATCTCAATCATCTTTGAGAGGTACAAGGTACAGGGTACAAAGTCCTCCCACCCCTAGGCCACAGTAAATCATGATCTTCTCAGTCAGCACTAAGTAACCAATGAGAGGTCTTTTCATCTTTGCATCTCATCTTTGAGATGCAAAGCCTTTCTGTATATTTGAAGCCTTCCCTGTCTGTCAGGACCTGTCAAACTTTTTGCTTTGCTAGCATAGCCTTTAAGAATCACATTGCAAGTTCATATCACAATAAGGTATGAGAATAGAACTTTAGTTAAGTTTTCCTTAAGTACCGTTGGTAAGTTTTACCTTTGTAGGTTGAACACAATGTTAAATTACTTATAAAGCAACTTTACCTGGTTGATCTGGTTTCCTCTAATTACTATTTTTATTTCATTATTCATATTGGCTACATGATAACCTGGGAAAATATGTCTTTTGCTAATTTTTTTTGTCGTCCTTCTTTTCCCTTTAACCACCATTAGTCTTTTGCCCTTGACATGTGATTTGTCCTAGCACTTTCTCTAAATTCCAGAAAGATTTTTTAAAAAGAAAAGAAAAATCAGAAATATCCTTTATTTCTTGCTGAAAGTGGATTAATCTTTTACTTCTCAATAAATACTAATAGCTAGCATTTCTAATGCAGTTTAAGATTTAGAAAGGACTGAACACAAAGTATTTCATTTAGTCATTATTAGTACTATCAGGTCTTGGATTTAATACAAAATTATATATCAAAGAATCACAGAATCTTAGAATTGGAGGCAACCCCAGAGTCCACCTAATCCAACCCATATTTGAAAAGCATATTTACAATTATTATGGGAAGTGGGAATCTGGTTATTTTGGTGGTATGAAAGTCATCTAGCAAAATATCTTCTACCTTCTGGGTATTAAGGCAGCAAGAAAACTTCTAATAATCCCTGATATACTCTACATTCATGGTTTGCACAAGTCTGTGGTTTCTTTCAGTGAGACTCTTTGCAACCTTATATCTTATTCTAAGTTTCTTGGCTCTTGGCTACTTGTGTGAAACTTTGACCATTACTGAATGTTGCTTCCACTTTTGAGTAAGTTCTGATGAAGTTAAGGGTATTAGAGTACGAAAATGATTTCAGTTATTAAAAAATCAAAAACGCAAAACTATTTGAAGGGTTTTTTGTTTGTTTGTTTTATTGTTTTTACCTAGTTTATTTCTGTTTGAACCTAGGTCAGATGAAGATTAATACTTGTTTCCTTCTAGCCCCTATATCTTCAAAAATTTTTAGTCCTTTTCAATTGTTATACTAGTTTCTTTTCTCATGTTTATACACACGTGTATGATGAGTAGAATATATATGAGTAAACATTAGAAATACATGTATATGATATAGTGTATATATATGAGAAAATACCTGAGTAAAACAAAGCAGCATATATATACACATAAATATATGTATATAATATTGTATCTCTATGTAAAAATGCATGCTATCTTCTAACTTTTCTATCCTCCAGTGTTTTGTTAATCCTTTTCAATTTCCTTATGTTGAAATACACATACATATAAAATCTATGCATATATGTAGGCATACACAGAAACACACACACACACACACACACACACACACATATATATATATATTTGCTTTCTCATATTTAACTCATCCCAGAAGGCCTGTAGGAGGAAATAATGATGAAATCTCTTTTGAATATTAAAGACTTAAAGATGTGTGTTGCACAGCATTAAATGACTCCCCCCCACCCCACACACACACACCTTTCCTCTCTCCAGTGGGACCACAGCTGTTATTCACTGGCCTCTTGCCCATTCCAATGTCGGTATTTCTGAGTTCTCCTGAGAATCTGTTGTTGTAGAAATCATCAAACTCTAATGGCAAGTAAGGAACTAAAATCGCTACCTAATGACTTTACATTTAAGAATGAGAGAAGAAGTTAGCTTTGGAAGTGTGTTCTACCCTCAGGAATAATAATAATAAACCAGTCAGCAGTAGACAGCTATTGAATGAATCATCAATCTCTGCAGAGATTTGGATGAGATGATTCTGGTAGCCTGGAGACCAATTGACCTTTTGCAGCATGTATGAGTCTTAATATCAGTCTGGATAGCAGACATAGGAGTCTTTATATACCAGTTTCTTATTTTACCATCTCTATACAATGTCAAATGTTCCAATGTGTTTTATTTTTACTTTAAATTGAACATTTGGGTTTTGACCAAATGACATTCACCAGAAGTGTCAGTGGTGGACAAAAGAGAGAATGAACTGATAACAATTTGTATTGCAGCTCCCATTCTCAAGTTTCATTTGCCTGGAAGCACCCAGGGGCATAATCTTCTTCTTTTTTCTTCTTCCTTTTTCGTTCTCTTATCAGTTGAACAAATGCCAAAATGGATAGCTTTTTAAAAACTCTTCCAAAATGGAGAATAGAAACATATGTAACACTTTTTAGCACACTTCCTCTTTAAATAGAACATAGGAAACTCATTCATTGGGAAGTTAGACCCCAGGAATCCACCTTCCTCTGTTTTCACTATCAAACTTGCCATTTGCACTGTTCAATTCCCAGACTTCCACTTCTTTCTCAGAGTGTTATAATCTAACCAACACCAGTATTATTGCTGTGGAGGGAGAACATCTACTGACCTATAGCTCAACTCAGAATCCTTCTGGTTAAACCCTTTTATGATTCTCATTGCCAGGGTATCTGAATTGCCAAATCTAATAATCTTCTCCATTTTTATCTTTCTTGACATCTCTGTGCCATTTAAAACTTTTTTTTTGAGGGGGGAAGGCGAGGCAATTGGGGTTAAGTGACTTGCCCAACGTCACACAGCTAGTTAAGTGTCAATTATCTGAGGGTGGATTTGAACTCAGATCTTCCTGACTCCAGGACTGGTGCTCTATGCACTCTACCACCTAGCTGTCCCATGAAACTTTTGATTACTCTACCCTCCTGAATCTTCTCTTCTTTGGGTTTCGATGACATTGTTTTCTCATTGTTCTCTTTCTACTTCTGTGACCTCACTTTCTCAGTATCCTTTTGTGATTGTCATCATCCATCCCATGTCCACCAATTGTGGATGAATCCTAAGGCTCTAGCCTGAGAGTTCCATTTAAAAAAATATCTCTCTATTCTATCTCTTCGTGCACTTATTAGCTCCCAAGCATTTATTTATTATTCTCATACTAATAACTCCCAAATAAATATATCCAGCACTAGTCTATCTTTTAATCTATGGTAGTGGGTTACCAACTAATTATCTGGCACATTAAGGTAGCTATCACATAGACCTCTCAAATGCAACAGGTCCAAAATAGAATTCATTTCTTTCATTTCTCTTTCCGTTTTATCTCTAAATGACTTTGTATTTGTTTTATCTATCTCCAAACTGAAACTTCCTTTATAACAAAGAAAAAACACATAATTAAAATTAACTAATATAATGAGTGAATGGATCTGTTTATTGATAATTTAATGGCTATATCCAAAGAGGAAATATGTGTAGTGGATAGGGCAATGAGCTGAGAGTTAAGAGGGCTTAGGTTCAAATCATGCTGTAGACACTTAACACCTTTATAAGTGCAGGTTATTTAGCCTCCCTGTGTCTCTTTTCTAATTCATAAAATGAGTAAGTTGGTCTGGATCTCCCCCTCCCCCAAAGCTATTCCATCTTTAAATCTATGAACCTATGACAATATGTGTTGATTAATAAATTGATGTAAACTTAGAAATAGTCTCTAATAGTATTCAACAGGTCTCTTGTCTCCTCTATTCTGTCCAAAACTTTTTTGTCATGGAATTGAATGTAATATAGATGGTTTACTCATAAAATTTTGATTGAAATGAATGGGGACCACAGTTAATATGTTGAATAAAAGAATTAGGATCTGGAAAGATTTCTATTTAGTGAAATCTAAGAAGACATAATGTATTAGTGATAAATGCAAAGTCCTTTACATAGGTTAAAAAACCTGCTCTGTTTTAAGTTAAAACATTCATTGTGTAATGGTTTCAGGTCTGGGCATTTCAATTTCAGAGGAATATGGCAGCATGTCCACAGAAATTTCAGCTCCATGGCGAAGTTGCTTGAAATCATATCACATGAAAAATAAAGACATTGATTATTTTGGAATAGACTTCTGAGAAAAAGTGATGCTGAAAACCTTGAACTTTTCAATTCAACAAATGCTTATTGTGATTACTTTGTACCATCATGTGGAATAGGGATTAATCTTATTTTGTGCATATCTGTAGACTAGATTTTAGGACTATGGTGCCAAAGTGGCAGAAAGGAAGAATTTGGCTCAATATAAGACTTTCATAATAATTAGAGCTGTTTGGCAATGGAATGGGCTGCCTCCTCATTGGAGAAATTCAATAGATTATCTCTTGTCTGGTGTCTCATTGAGGGGGTTCATGAAAGGGCTAGAATATAGAATAACCAGATGGTATTTAATGTACCTTCACATTATAAGATCCCAAGAGTCAGGGAATACCAATTTCCCGAATAATACCAATTTTTATTTTCAAGTGAAATTTTAGATTTAATGAGTAACATCTAGTCTCTATGTATAAGTAGAAAAGTTTTAAACTATTGATAATAGGAATCAAGTTCAACATTTTAAAGTCCCCTCCAAAATGAATTCTATTATTATCCCTAACTTGTCAATGTACTAATGAGCAACACATATGTGCATAGGTTAACTGTAGAATCTTCAGTTTTTATCTTATATGTAGCATTAATGAGCTTGGGTTTATCAAGTTCTTTCAGTGTGAGCAGTACAGTGTTGGTGCCCTGGAAACAAAATGCATACACATCCTTTATTTTGGCAGAACTGTATCCTTTTGAGTAATGGAAGTAAGAAAATGGAGGATAATTGGCCCTCTAAATGGAGAAAACATCTGGTTAGGACTAGAATATATGGATCATATAATAAAGAAATAATTATAAAAATATAAAATAATATATGAGGAAATTCTGAATTGGCACAGCAGACTTAAGAGATCTGCATCCTGAAGGAGAGTGAATATCCTCTGATTTAACCATCGTTTTTATAAGATTTCCTGTAACTTCTTGGTGATTTATTAAAGCAATCCCATTGTTCTCACTTTTTTCAAGTGAGCCAAACTGTACATCTCACAAATTCCAACCCTCACAGCAATCGGCTGTTATGTGCTGTTATATGGCTTAAATCCTTGGGCTAGAGCACTGATATACATTATCCCCTTGACAGTACTTAGGGGTGATGTTCATGAATAGTGAATGGCATATGATTCCTATTAAATATTCTTATGAGGTTTTGGATAAAGATATGGATGATCTTTAATTAATCATTTCCTTTTAAGTTTGTAATACCACCTGTGAAGAGAAAGTCACTCTCTCTTTTGGTTTCTCCTCAACTAGAGGCTGAACTGAAGAAAGGCCCATGATTCTTAGACCAAGGAGATACACCAACTGTGTCTCTTAATGCTACTATCCATTCTGTTTCTATTAATAATTATCTGGGATTTTATATGTCATATTCTATTGTGTTAAGTCTCCTTAAATAAACCAATCATGCAATTTTCAAGGGGTAGTCCCTGATGGCTACTTTAGATTACTTTGATGTTTTTTGTTGTTGTACTTCCAGAGTAACATTTCCATTTTCTTAGAAATGTATCCATCTCTCCCCATCTGTCTTCTCTCTGAAAATCAAAATCAAAGGATCCTTGGAACATGTTTTGATCATCTTGATCCTTACTGACATTGCCTCCTGATGTTCTTTTTTTTGGAATTGAAGAGCCCTTGACTTATGATACCATTTCTCTAATAGGACTTGGCTGTTTGAGTGAAAAAGCTATTCATCAGACATGAAAAGTTGGAGCTTGAACTACATTTGTATCATAGTCATAAAGCACTTGCATGTGGCCAGTGCCATTTTTTGTTATCTAAAGTCAATATTCAATAATTATTAAGCTGATTTCTGACCTTCATGGTTTTTTTTTCTGTGACCTGATCTATTTTCTGTGATGTCTCACTGGCTCACGGTCCTCCAGCACAAAAAGATTGAGTAGGAAGGCAATCAGATTGCCTGCACCATTCCCTCGGCACTTAGATTTAATTTCTTATGCTGTTTATTATGTGTTTGTGTGACTATGCCATATCTCACCAACCAGAATGTTAAGTACATTGAAGATAGGGGTTCTGTTTTATAATTTTATATAGCTTACACAGCATCTAGCATGATGCAGTGACATTATGGGAGAAAGCATGCCTTTGTCACTTACCAGCTTTATAGCCTTGAAAATTCTGCATGAGTTTCCATTTTGTCTTCCATAAAATGGGAATAATATCTGCCTGGTCAATCTCACTGGGCCTCAGTTTCCTAACCTGGAAAATGAGGAAGTTGAATAGCTATGACACCTGAGGCCATATATGGCTTTTGAAATCCCTTCTAGGTCTACCCCATGATCTTATGAAAAGTATTGATATACCAAGGAAAGAGATGGTGAGTAGAAGGAGTGTACAAGTGGGGTTGTGTGTTGGTTGTCTTAAAAACCGGCCAGTCCCAGACTCTGGTAATCAGCTAGAAGGAGCTGGAACTAATTCTATGGCTGCATTATCTGTGATACTAAAAAGGAGGAAGAGATTAAATAGAGTTGGCTTTGAGGAAATCAGACAATCCAAAGACATTTTAACTCTACCTTTCTCAAATAATCTTGCAGAAATTCCAGTGTGATTAAATGCCATTCAATTCATCTGTTTTAGGACACCAACCTCAAAGGAAATATTTATATGTGTCAGAGACCCTTGAGCCTTGTTATAAGCCTCCCTGGGAGAAGAGAAGACAACTAAAAACATTTTGTACAGGAAGGGGCTGACATCACTGTATCAATCACTGCCCCATACCTGGAGCTTATCCTGTGCCTAAAGACCTCTTATAACCCTCAGTACAACAGTCACACAAACTATAGGGGAACATAAATATATATCCACAGGGAAAGCTATCCAGATTGTTATACTTCCCAGACCTATACTATTCTCTTAGTCAGAGGTCTTACCTGGATGCCTATCTTGTTCTGCCTCCTGACAACACAGTCAGCTCGGATACATAAGGATCAATTAAGAAATATTGACTGAGAAACCGGAGAGAGCTCTGATTTTATGAGTAGACTACAGATAACCTCAAAAGGGAAGAGATGTTGTTGCCCTCCTCAGGGTTATTAGTAATAGTTGCTGCCTTCATGCTTTACTGATACATTGACCTGAAGTTATGGCTATAATAATAGTCTTATATGATTTCTGTTCCTGCCAGTACACTTTTCATAGTCTTCTTATGGTTCAGACATGGAAAATTATTTGAAATTTTAATGTAATAGGACATGAGTGTCAGGGTGAGAATCAAGGAAGTCCCATGGAACTGAGAATACACAATGGTCCCTTCCAGTCACCTGCTAAAAAGGCCACTGCCCAAGAAATATACACATGAGAATACTGGGAACCGAAAAGTCTAAGCAACTACCCAAGTACACCTAGTTAGTGAGTAATAGAGCCAGGGTTCCAGATTAGATGCTCTGCTTCTAAATCAAGAGCTATTTCCAGCATATTATATTTCTCCCTATTTGATTAACATTATGTGTCTATTTTTTAACCTGTAATTGGACCCCATATACATGTAGGGATTGACTATAATGACATATATGTTTTAGAGTCAATGAACATTATGTCCTTGAGAAGACATTGAGTTTTTTCTATATCTCCATTACCATAGTTGTGTCACAGGTCATTGGTTGTCAAACGATTATCATAACTGAGGGATTGTATGACTCAATAGTATGGATATATAAATTTAGAGCTGAATTTGTTATGGATAGAGACTTAGAGCTGAATAGAACATTAATCCCAATTCCATCATTTTACAGATGAGGTAAGTGAAACAGAGAATTTAAACAACTTTCCAGGATCACATGGTTAATGAGACTTTTAGGTGGGATTTGAACTTAGGTCTTCCAGACTTCAAGTTAAGCACTCAGTACTCCTACCATGATGCCTCCAAATGATCAAATGAGATAATGATTTTTAAAGACTTTAGTGGAGCATCTAGGTGGCACAGTGGATAGAATGCTAAGCCTAGAGTCAGGAACACATCTTTCTGAATTCAAACCTGGCCTCAGACACTTACTAGCTATATGACCTTGGGGAAGTCACTTAACCCTGTTTGCCTCAATTCTTCTATAAAATGAGCTGGAGAAGGAAATTGAAAACCACTCCAATATCTTTGCCAAGAAAATCACAAATGGGGTCACCAAGAGTTGGACACTGCTGAAATGAATAAACAAAAATAATTAGAAAGTAAGGTCCTATTTAAGCATATAAACTATACTTAATATATATGGTGAGTACTCAGTAAATATGTGCATATTGATTATTGGGCATAAAGATTAGTGAGCAAAACTGAGTATGTGTCTTGGGCCACAATCTTAATTCAAATAAAAATGATTTGGGGGACTGATCTTTCACTATTTTGTATTATTCATAGTTTTTCTCCCAATTATCTGTAGGAGGGTTTGAGAGTTGATTATATTTCTCCATAATTCTGTTCTGTAGGGCCATAAGAAGAGACAAATGACCATATCATGAATTTTTAGTGCTTAAAATGAACTTTATGTCACAGATATAGTATTGAAATTCAAATGAATTCAGAGACCATCTAATACAATCACCTTATTTTAGAGATAAGGAAATAGAGGTTCAGTGACATACAGGTTGTAATTATGAAAGTCAGGATTTGAACCTACATCTTCCAAGACCAGAATCAGTGCCCTTTCTATAGTACTAAAAATTTAGTCCAGTCCTCTGATCTTAAATATAAGCAATGGCCCTCAGAAGAAGAAAAGTGAGTTGGCCAGTCACACAACCAATTAGTGGCAGAGCTCTCACTTTCTATACTTGATATAAATTTATGCATATAACATTCCCCTTCCCCAATAAAATGTAAGTTCATTTTGGAGTAGAGATAATTTCATTTTTTTCTTTATATATCCAGTACCCAATAGAGTGCCTTTTAGATTTATCAGGTTTTTGCCTTTCTGCCTTTGCTTTGGCCATTTCCCATGCTTAGTACACTCTGTCCTCAATTTGCCTCTCAGAAGCATTTGTTTTCCTTTGAGATTTACTACTAAAGCACTGCTTTCTTTATAGAGCCATTCCTGAAGCCCCTAGCTACTAATGTCCTCCTTCCCAAAATTACATTACTTATTTTTATTCTTTACATAATTAGATATGTACATATTATTTTCCCTGAGGGAATGTAAACTTCTTGAGGGCAAGAAGTGTTTAATTTTTGTCCTTGTATTTCTATTATAGAGTAAAAACAACATTTAGATATTGGATTGACTGATTCTAGACCAGAATTCTTTCCTTTATGCCACAATACTATTTGACCATTTTATGGAAGTCATGGTAACAGAAACTTTATAAGGGACTCTTGCTCCTGTGGTAAATTCACTTAAATTGGGGAGTAAAGCCTGATTTGCAGCAGTGAGTGAACTGTGAACATAGGAGAAATTCCATTGGGAAAGGGATTGGATCATTCTCAGAGAGTCTGGTTTTCATTTCTTTAAAGGTGTGGGATGAGGGAGGGGATAGCAATCCTAGAGACAGGAAGATCACTGTGATGGGACCATAGAGCTGATACTCTGGGGACAATTGCCCTGCAAGGCAGCTGTGGCCATGTAGAGAGTGATAAGTTATGGTATAGCATAGGATAGAAGTAGCCATGTGGAGGAAGTATATATTCCTGATGAGGAAGCTTAACACCCTGAATGTCAGCATCTGGGACAAAGCATGATTTGCCTTCTGCCTGCTATGGATTCCCATGATGTCATGGATTTTTAAGTCACTTAGGTGAAGTATGCACAATTAAGTAGGTAACAAATACTTGCTGAATGTCCACAGAATTTGGGAGCTGATTCTATTGACACTTGCAGTTACAGAACATAAGTTCCTCTGAACAGCCTTTTCAGTAGTGCTGAACAGTTCTAGACTGAACAGTAGGGTTCTCATTATAATGAAAATTTCTAAAAGGTTTAAATTGTAAGGGAAAAATACTATTAGCTTATAAAATTTATAAAAAAACTATTAATTTATCATTCTTTTTATCATTCTGTCCATTTACAATCATAGATAAGGACAATTCCCTGTTGTTTTAAAGAATGAGTTCACTGCTGGTTTGATCACCTGAGAAAATCAGGGAAGGAAGGAAAACAAAATATAGAGACATTTATGTTAATGAAAATATATAAAATAAGGTATTCCAGGCCAGTCTTTCATTGAAGGATAAGAACCAATTGTAAACAAAGGCAGTTTCCTCCAGTGTGACCTTGACCCGTGAATGCCAAGAAATGGATTGTTCATTTAAATGAAATTCATTTTGCTGTCATATTAGTTACGCTTGAAAATTTTATATTGAGCTGAGATGCTTAGGGACATGCTGTCCCTGGAATGGTGAACAAGCTAATCCGACAAATATTGTAGCTATGGTACAAACCAAGATAGGAAATTTAGTTGAAATGAAGTATGCTTGTGCCCATGGACAGAGATTTATAGACTTTTACAGCTGGGAGGAATCTAAGGGCTCATATGCACCAAACTATATCAGAATCTACAATATCCTCTAGTGAAATACACATGGAATTATAATCTAGCCTCTGTCTGTAAACCTTGAGGAACAAGTAACTCACTCCCCATCCAGGCAACTCATCCCATTTTTAGTGTTATTCCACTGTTCCAGTCATATCTAACTTTTGTGACCTCATCTGGGGTTTTCTTGGTAAAAGTATTGAAATGGTTTGTAATTTCCTTTTCAAGCTCATTTTATAGATGAAGAATTGAGGCAAACAGGGTTAAGTGATTTGCCCAGGGACACACAGCTGGGAAGTATCTGAAGCCAGATTTGAACTCAGGAAGATAAGTTTTCCTGACTCTAGGCCCAGCACTCTATCTAAGGTGCTACCTAACTGCCCTAGTATTGAAAGATCTTTATCTTCAGTTAAAATGTACCTTTCTGTATCCTGTTCCCATTGGGCTCAGTTTTGGCTAACTGGATCTTCAAGGAAAAAAATCAAATTTCTCTCCTATGAGGTAGCACCTCAAGAATTAGAAGACAGCAATGTCTTCCAGATGTAAGGACTGTCTAAATTTCTATGAATCTTATGTGGCTATAGTTACATTACCTCCTTGTATCAAAACTATTTTAATTCCCATACTATTTGTATTGGTGTGTTTCTATCTAAGCATTTAGATATTAAGCCAGTATGAAGTAGCAGAAAAAACTGTTTTCAGAACTGGAGGACCTGGGTTCCATTCTCACTTCTGTCACTTGCTAGCTATGTGACTATACTTTCTGCTTCTGTGACCCTGAGCAAGTCACTTAAATCTGCCTCAGTTTCCTCATCTGTAAAATGATATAACAGTACCACTTCAAATGGCTAGTGTCAAGATAACATGAAAAAATATTCATAAAGCCCTTTGCAAACCTTAAATAATGTATAAATCCTAGCTATTATTATCTGTCAATTGAACTATTACAAGCATCTCCTATTTGATCTCCCTACCTCAGATCTCTCTCCTCCTCTAACCATACCTTAAAGTGTAATATAAATGCTAGCTGGTTAATAATAGCAGTAGTGATAACAATAATACTGGTGACACCTTTTTTAAGGATCAAATGAGATAATATATGTATAGTGCTTTGCAAAACTTAAAGTATTACACAAATGTCAGTTATCTCTAACTTATGACTTCTCCCCCCCCTTTTATTTTCTCCTATGAATTAGTGGCTACTCCAGAGGAAAATAATAGGATCTGAAGATGGAAAGGTACTTGGAGATTATCTTCTCTTAGAAATTAATTCCTCTACATGGGTGGAGCCAAGATGGCGGAAGAGAAACAGTAACTTTTCTAAGCTCCTCCAAGAATCCCATCATTAAACTTTAAAAAGTGAATCTGAATGGATTTTAGAGTGTCAGAATCCATTGGGAGACGGAAGGTGGCAGAATCCAGCCCAGGAAAGTGCTCACTTGGGTCTGGGCAGGGGGAGCTTGGAGCACATGGGGGCTGCACCAACCTGGACTAGAGAGCAGACTACCACAGAGTGAGAGGGAGCCCCAGGCTGCAGACTCATCCACCGGGGGATTCACAGCCAATAAGTCAGAGCTGGGTAAGAGAAAGCACAGGGTGTGCAGCAGAGACAGCAGTTTCTCATGGGGCTATCAGCCCACAGCTTGGAAGTTTAAAAATCACCTGCCTGATATTCCAGGGGCCAGGATGGCAAAGTAAACTCTAGCTGCTCCAATCCCACCTCCCTGACCTAGAAAACCCAGAGATAAATGTCCCACCCAGAGTAAAATCCTGAAAAAGCAGAAATAGCCTCGAGCTTAGGAGCCACTGAGAAAGGGTATATCTGAGGCAGTAAGGAGTCTGAAGTGAAGGGCAGGAGGGGTCCCAAGAAGCCCCACCACACCTGATCAGCAAGAGCTCCCCAAACCCAAAGGTTGGAGCCAGCAAGCACAAACAACAGAAGCCCAGGTGGACCTCAGCACTACTAGGGGAATCTGAAGACACCAGCACTTCCAGCAGCCATCTGCTGAGCCTGCCTGATCTGAAGCCCAGGGGTATAGAGGCAGAAATATGAAGTGGCCAGACCACCCCTCCCCCACAGGTTACCCTGTGAGCCTCACGGTAACTGAGGGGAAACACTGAGAATCCTGGCCTTGTCCTCAGTCTAGACACCCAGAGGCTACTGCACACAAAGTTAACAACCAGGCCCTTAGTTCCCAGCCTGAGAAATGAGGAAATAGGAAATTACAATGGAAAGGAAGGAAGGTGAGAAGGAGAAGGGGAAGGCAAGAAAATCAGAGCTTATTATAGTAAGCAAGAACAACCAAATACAGAGGGCAACATGGACTTTATACTCACAGTTGAGACCACAGAAGGAAATATGAACTGGTCTCAAGCCCAAAAAGCATTCTTAGAGGAGCTAAAGAAAGATTTTAAAATCCAAATTAGAGAGGTAGAAGATAAATTTAAATCTACAGTGAAAAAATTGGAAAAAAAGTCTCACTGAAGAAAACAAATCCTTAAAAAGTAAAATATCACCCTAAAAAAAGGACCTTCAAAAACTAACCAAAGAAAATAATTCACTAAAAATTAGAATCAGTCAAGTCGAAGCTCAGGACTCTATGATGCACCAAGAGTCAAATGGGCAAAACATGAAGACTGAAATATTAGAAGTGTAAAATATCTCACTTGAAAAACAACTGAACTGGCCAACAGATCCAGGAGAGATAACCTTAGAATTATTGGTCTACTGAAGACCCATGATGAAAAAAGCAGCCTGGAAAACATCCTCCAAGATATTGTCAAAGAAAGCTGTCCTGAAGTCCTAGAATCAGAAGGTAAAATTGTCATTGAAAGAATTCACCAGACTACTCCTGAAAGAGATCCCAAATTGAAAACTCCAAGAAATATAGTAGACAAATTCCAGAATTACAGGGTTAAGGAGAAAATATTGAAAGCAGCCAAAAAAGAAACAATTCAAATATCATGGAACTACAGTCAGGATTACACAGAACCTAGCAGTTTCTACATTAAAAGATCAGAGGGAGTGGAATTTGATATTTTGTGAGGCAAAAGGGCTAGTACTGCAACCAAGGATCAACTATCCAGCAAAACTGAGCATAATCTTTCAGGAAAGGAAATGGTCATTTAATGAAATAAGGGACTTCCAAACTTTCCTGATGAAAAGTCAGAGCTCAATGGAAAATTTGATCTCCAATTACAAGACTCAAGAAAGACATAAAAAGGTAAACAAAGAAAACACACTCACAAACATACATGCACACACACACTCACACACACATGCACATAACTTGGGATGCAATAAGAACAAACCATTTATATCCCTATATGAGAAGCAGATACCCGTCAATATTGAAATGTATATGATTATCATGACCTTTAAAAGGGATATATATAGATAGATAGAGGATGTGGGTATAAATTAGCTAATCTGATGATAAGAAAAAACTTTATTAAGGGGTTCAAAGGGAGTGTAATGGGATAAAAGGAAAGGATGAGGCAGAAAAAGGTAAATTATGTCATATGAAGAGGCATAAAGACATACTATAGTAGAGGGGAAGGAGAGAGGGAGATGAACATCATTTGAACATTATCCTCATTGGTTCTGGTTCAAAGAGGTATCAACATAGTTGATTAAGTTTAAAATTCTAATGTGAAAAGATACAAAAACTCATTATAATAGAGGGAAAGGAGGGAGGGAGAGGAGTACTGTATGAAATTTACTCTCATTGGTTTGAGGTCAAAATGGGAATAACATACTCTGATGAGTATAAAAATCCATTGTGCCCTATAGGCAGTAGGAGAGTCAAAGGGAGGATGAGAAGGGGGGAGTTAGAAGGGAGGGAAAGAGTAAAACAAGAGGAAAGGGTAGGTAAGAAGGGGGGGTCACAGGGAGGGAATTTTGAGGGAGACAGTGGTCAAAAGTAAAACCCTTAAGGAGGGGAAGGGAGAAGGAAGAAACAAAAACATGAACAGGGAGGGAAAAGGATACATAGGAAAGAGACAGATAGGAATCATTACTGTGAATGTGAATAGGATGAACTCAATGTAGGTGGATAGCAGAATGGATTAAAAACCATAATCCTAAAATATTCTGTCTACAAGAAACACATTTGAAACAAGGGGATACGCTCAGGGTAAAGGTAAAAGACTGGAGCAGAATATATTATGCTTCAGCTAAAGTGAAAAAAAAAACAGGGTTAGCAATCCTTATTTCAGATAAAGCAAAAGCAAAAATAGATCTTATTAAAAGAGTTAAGGAAAGAAACTATATCCTACTAAAAAGCACCATCAAGAATGAATCAATATCATTATTTAATATAAACCCACCAAGAAGTATAGTGTCTAAATTCCTAGAGGAGAAGTTAAGGGAATTAGAGGCAGAAATAGATAGCAAAACTATACTAGTGGGGGATTTTAATCTCCCCCTCTCTGAACTTGATAAATCTAAACTCAAAATAAACAATAAAGAAGTTAAATAGGCAAATAGAATTGTAGAGAGTCTAGATATGATTGATCTCTGGAGAAAACTGAATGGGGTTAAGGAATATACATTCTTCTCAGCAGTACATGGCACATACAAAAAACTGACCATGTAGTAGGGCATAAAAACCTCACAATTCAGTGCAGAAAGGCAGAAGTATTTTTTTTTCTGCCTTTTGGGGGGCAATTGCAATTAAGTAACTTGCCCAAGGTTACAAGGCTAGTTTTTTGTGTGGGTGTTAAGTGGCTGAGGCCGAAACTGGGAACTGAACTCGGGTCTTCCTGACTCTGGGACCAGCGCTTTACTCACTGTGCCACCTAGACGCCCCAAGAAAGGCAGAAGTATTACATACATCATTCTCAGACCATGATGCAATAAAAATCATATGCATTAAAGGCCTTGGAAAGATATATTAAAAACTAACTGGAAACTAAATAATTTAATCCCAAAGAATGAGTGGGACAAACATGAATTTATAGAGACAGTCAGTAACTTCAAGAGAATGACAATAATGAGACAACATACAAAAATTTGTGGGATGGGCAAAGGCAGGTCTTTGGGGAAGTTTTATATCACTGAGTGCATACATGAATAAATTAGAGAAAAAGGAGGTCAATGAATTGGGCATGCAATTGAAAAAGCTAGGAAAAAAATCAAACAAATTGAAGATCCGCAATTAAATACTATTTTTTTGGTCTTTATTAATTTGTTTACTTTTGGTTTACAAGATTCATTACCACAATTCCTTGAGTTTCAAATTTTCTCTCCCTCCTCCCTCAACCCCCCCATGGTGGCATGCAATTAAATACAGTATCTGCAAATACTTTCACATTAGGCATTAGTCAGGTTATAAAGAAGGATTGTATCAGATGGAATGAAGAATGGGAAAGAGGAAACAAAACTAAACAAGAAAAAGAAAAATGGCAGGTAGTTTGCTTCAATCTGGGTTCAAACTCGGTTCTTTCTCTGGATGTAAACATCTGTCTCCATCATGAGTCTTTGGGGATTGACTTATGACTCTGGATTGCTGAGAAGGGTCTAGTTTATCAAAGTAGGTCGTCACACATACGTTGTGTCTGTAATTGTGTACAAGTTCCTCCTGGCTCTACTCTTCTCACTCAGCTTCAGATAGTATAAGACTCTCCAGGTAAATATGAAGTCCATCTGCTCCTTGTTTCTTATTGCAAAATAGTATTCCATAATATGCATATACCACAACTTGTTCAGTGAATAACCAATTGATGGGCATCCCCTTAATTTCCAATTCTTTGCTACCACAAAAAGAGCTGCTATATTTTTGTACATATGGATCTATTTCCCATTTCTATGATCTCTTTGGCATTCAACCCTAGAAGTGGTATTGCTGGGTCAAATGGTATGAAATTATTTATAGCCCTTTGGGCATAATTCCAGGTTGCTTTCCAGAATGGTTGGATCAGTTCACAACTCCACCAGCAATGCATTAGTGTTCCAATTTGTGCACATCCTCTCCAGCATTTGTCATTTTCTTGTTTTGTCATCTTAGCCAATCTGGTGAGATGTGGTACCTCAGAGCTGTTTTGATTTGCATTTCTCTAATCAATCATGATTTAGAGAATTTTTTTCATATGCTTATAGGTATCTTTAATTTCTTCCTCTGAAAACTGCCTATTCATATCCTTTGACCATTTATCAATTGGGAAATGACTCGTATTCTTACAGATTTGACCCAATTCTCTGTATATTTTAGAAATGAGTTTTTATCAGTGACATAGGTTGTAAAAATTCTTTTCCAATTTTCCACTTCCCTCCTAATCCTGGTTACATTGGCTTTGTTTGTACAGAATCTTTTCAATTTAATGTAATAAAAATTATCCATATTGTATTTCATAATGCCTTCTAATTTTTGTTTGGTCATAAAGTCTTCCCCTCTCCATAAATATGACAGGTAAACTATTCCTTTCTTTCCCAGATTGCTTAGAGTATCAGCCTTTATACCTAGATCATGCACCCATTTAGACTTGATTTTGGTATATGGTGTTAGATAATGGTCTATGCCCAGTTTTTGCCATACTATATTCCAGTTTTCCCAGCAGTTTTTGTCAAATAGTGAGTTCTTATCCCCAAAACTGGGGTCTTTGGGTTTATCAAAAAGTAGATTAGTATAGTCATTGAATGCTGAGTCTCATGTACCCAATCTATTCCATTGATCCACTACTCTATTCCTCAGCCAGTACCAAGTAGGTTTGAGGACTGTTGCTTTATAAAACAGATTAAAATCTGCTATAGCTAGTCCACCATCCCTGCAGTTCTTTGCAGTAATTCCCTTGATATTCCAGACCTTGTCTTTTTCCAAATGAATTTTGTTACTATTTTTTCTAGCTCTATAAGGTAGTTTTTTGGTAAATTGATTGGTATGGCATTCAATATATAATTTAATTTATGTAAAATTATTATTTTTATTATATTAGCTCGACCCAGCCACAAGCAACTGATGTCTTTCCAATCACTTTGATCTGACTTTATTTGTGTGAAAAGTTTTGTAGTTGTGTTCATATAGGATTTGCGGTTGTTTTGGCACGTAGATTCCCAAATATTTTATAATGTCTTCAGTAACTTTAAATAGGATTTCTCTATCTCTTGCTGTTGGATTCATTAGAAATATACAGGAATGCCAAGGATTCATGTGGGATTTTTTTTATCCTGCAACTTTGCCAAATTTATTTATTGTCTCAAGTAGTTTTTTTACTTGATTTTCTAGGATTCTCTAAGTATATCGTCATATCATCTACAAAGAGCTTGGTCTCTTCTTTGCCTAATTTGATTCCTTTGATTTCTTTTTCTTCTCTAATTGCTATGGCTAACAATTCTAGTACCAGATTGAATAAGAGGGGCGATGATGGACATCCTTATTTCACCCCTGATCTTATGGGAAATGCTTCTAGCTTCTCCCCATTACATATAATACTTGTTGATGGCTTTAAATAGATGGTACCTATTATTTTAAGGAAGGCTCTATTTATTCTTATTCTTTCTAGTGTTTTTAATAGGTATGAATGTTGTATTTTGTCAAAAGCCTTTTCTGTATCTCTTGAGATAATCATGTGGTTTTTGCTAGTTTTATTGTTGATATGATCAATTATACTGATGGTTTTCCTAATATTAAACCATCCTTGCATTCCTGGAATAAATCCTACCTGATCAAAGTGTATTATTCTTGTGATAAATTGCTAATATTTTATTTAAAATTTTTGCATCTATATTCATGAAGGAGATTGGTCTATAATTTGCTTTCTGTTTTATCTCTTCCTGATTTAGGTATCAGTACCATATATGTGTTATAAAAAGAATTCTTAGGACTCCTTCTTCAGTAATTTTCCCGAATAGTTTGTAGAGTATTAGAATCAATTGTTTTTTAAATGTTTGATAGAATTCACTAGTAAATCCATCTGGCCCTGGAGATTTTTTCCTAGGGAGTTCACTTATGACTTGTTCAATTTCTTTTTCTGAGATGGGGTTATTTAAGTAATTTACTTCCTCTTCAGTTAGTTTGGGCAACCTATATTTTTCTAAATATTCATCCATTTCACTACGATTGTCAAATTTATGTGCAAACAATTTGGCAAAATAATTCCTAATTATTATTTTAAATTTCCTCTTCATTGGTGGTAGGTTTACCCTTTTCATTTTTGATACTAATAATTTGGTTTTCTTCTTTCCTTTTATTATCATATTGACTAAGTGTCTATCAATTTTATTGTTTTTTTTCATAAAACCAGCTCTTACTTTTATTTATTAATTCAATAGTTTTCTTAATTTCAATTTTATTGATATCTCCTTTGGTTTTCAGTATTTCTAATTTAGTATTTAATTGGGGATTTTCAATTTGTTTTTGTCTACTTTTTTCAATTGCATGACCAATTCATTGACCTCTCTTTTCTCTAATTTATTCATGTATGCACTCACGGCTATAAACTTCCCCTAAGAACTGCCTTTGCTACATCCCACAAATTTTGGTCTCATTATTGTCATTCTCTTGAATGAAGTTACTGATTGTTTCTATGATTTCTTATTTGATTCACTCATTATTTAGGATTAAATTGTTTAGTTTCCAATTAGTTTTTAGTCTGGCTTTCCATGGTCCTTTATTGCATTTGATTTTTATTGCATCATGATCTGAGAATGATGCATTTATTATTTCTGCTTTTCTGCACTGAATTGTGAGGTTTTTATTTACTAGTATATGGTCAATTTTTGTATATGTGCCATGTACCACTGAGAAGAAGGTATATTCCTTTTTATCCCCATTCAGTTTTCTCCAGAAATCTTTCATACTTACCATCTCTAAAATTCTATTCAACTCCTTAACTTCTTTCTTTTTTATTTTGAGTTTGGATTTGTCAGGTTCAGAGAGAGGGAGATTAAGGTCTTCCACTAGTATAGTTTTGCTATCTACTTCTTCAGATAATTTTCTTACCTTCTCCTCTAGGAATTTGGATGCTATACCACTCTGTGCATATGTTAAGTAATGATATTGCTTCATTCTCAATGGTGCCTTTTAGCAGGATATAGTTTCTTTCCTTATCTCTTTTAATTAGATCAATTTTTGCTTTTGCTTTTATCTGAGATAAGGATTGTTACACCTGCTTTTTTTTTACTTTAGCTGAGGCATGATATATTTTACTATAGCCTTTTACCTTTACCCTGTGTGTATCCCTCTGTTTCAGATGTGTTTCTTGTAAAAAGCATATTGTAGGATTATAATTTTTAATCCATTCTGCTATCCACCTCCGTTTTATGGGAGAGTTCATTCCATTCACATTTACAGTTATAAGTATTATCTGTTTCTTTCCTTCCATCCTATTCCCTTCCCTGTTAATGCTTATATTTTTTCTCCCCTTCTCCCTTCCCCTCCTTAATAGTGTTCCTTTTGACCACCACTTCCCTCAGTATTCCATTGTCAGCTCCCTCCCTTTTCCTCTTCTTCCCCCTTACTTCTTCCCTCCCTACTAACCATCCCCCCCCTTTTGTTGCCCTTTCCTCCTCCTAATGCCTGTAGGATATTTTTATACTTAATGAAGTATGTTATTTCTTCTTCACAACAAGTGTTATAGGAACAAATCTCATGTGAATCTCCTCTCCCTCCCCTCTTTCCCTCTAATTTGATACGTTTTGTGTCTCTTCTCCATAGAGTCCTATGCTTAACTGGTTGTTATTCCCTCCTTGCAACAGACCCAATGAGGGAAAAGCTCATATAGTATTCATCTCCCTCCCTTCTTTTCCTCTGCTATATTGTTTTTATGCCTCTTTGTGTGGCACTTTTCCACTTCATTCATTCCTCTTCTTCCATTGCAGTCCCTTTGTATCCCTTAATAAGATTTTTTTAATCATCATTTTTTGTAATTTATGCTCATACCCTCTACTTGTCTATAAAAAGTTTGCTCTTATTAAATAACAGGGTGTGTATGTGTGTGTGTGTGTGTTTTCCTGGTTTACCTTTTTATGTCACTCTTGCATCTTGTAATTGGAGGTTGAATTTTACATTGAGCTCTGGCTTTTTCATCAGGAAAGACTGGAAATCTGTTATATCATTGAATGACCATCTCTTTTCCTGGAAGAATATGCTCAGCCTCACTGGGTAGGTGATCCTTGGTTGTAACCCAAGCTCTTTTGCCTTGTGGAAAATTGTATTCTACTGCCTCTGATCTTTCAGTGTAGAGGCTGCCAAATCCTGTCCAATCCTCACTGTGGTTCCTCCATATTTTAATCATTTCTTTCTGGACACTTGAAGTATTTTCTCTTTTATCTGGTAGTTCTGGAGTTTGGCCACATTTTGAAGACTTTTCAGTTGGGGATCTCTTTCAGGAGGGGTCCAGTGAATTCTCTTGATTTCTATTTTAACCTCAGGTTCTAGTATCTCAGGGCAATTTTCCTTAACGAGCTCTTGGAGAATGTTGTCCAGGCTCATTTTTTCATTATGATTTTCTGGTAGGCCTATGATTTTCAGATTATCTATTTGTTTTCCAGGTCAGTTATTTTCCCATTGAGATATTTTAGCTCTTTTTGTAGTTTTTCATTCTTGTTGTTTTATTTGACTAATTCTTGGTTCCTCCTAGAGTTATTTGTTTCAATTTGGTTGATTCTAGTTTTTAGTGAATCATTTCCTTTGGTTAGTTTTTGGAGCTTCTTTTCCATATAATACACTTTTCTTTTTAAGGAGCTGTTTTCTTCATTATAATGTTTTTCTAATTCTGCAATTTTGATTTTAAAAGAATTGTTCATTTTGTGTTCTATCTCTCTCATGTGGTTTTCAAAGTTCCTTTTGAGCTCATCTAGGAGAGCTTTCTGTGCTTGGGACACATTCCCTGTTGATGTTTCAGCTGAGGGTGGGGAGTCTACATTGTCTCCATCTGAGTTTGGTTCCTCCCTCTGAGGATAATTGGACTCCAGAGTCTTTGTAGTTTGCTTTCTACCAATTTTGAGGCAGAGCCCTAGCGATGCCCTTCCTCTAGAGTTCCAAAGCCTTTACCATTGAGGGTTTTGCCCTGGGGTGGGGGGTGGGGGGTGGAGGAGGCAGGGTTGACTCTGCCATCCTGGTCCTTGGAGGTCCTGATAGGGGCTTTATTAAAATTTCTGGGCTATGGAATGATAGTCCCAGGAGTTTTGCTGTCCCAGACAGGGGCCCTGCATTTGGTTCTTACCTTTCTCTTTCCAGTTCCAGCCCTTTGGTGATAGGCCTGGTAGTAGCCCTTGTGGTTGGTGGGACTACTTGCCCCCCTCGTTGATCAGGCCTCCGCCGGGCCTGCCTCTGTGCACCACACCACCTTCACTTCCCAGCCTGCCTCTCTAAATACTAAATTAGAAATAATGAAAACCAAAGGAGAGATTAATAAAACTGAAATTCAGAAAACTATTGAATTAATAAATAAAACTAAGAGCTGGTTTTATGAAACACCACCCCTCACCAATAAAATTGATAGACCCTTATTCAATAAGATAAAAAAGAAGAAAACCAAATTATGAGTATCAGAAATGAAAACGGTGAGTCTACCTCCAATGAAGTGGAAATTAAAACAATAATTAGGAATTATTTTGACAAATTGTATGCATATAAATTTGACAATCTTAATGAAGTGGATGAATATTTACAAAATATACATTGCCCAGATTAACTGAGGAGGAAGTAAATTGAAAAAGAAATTGAATAAGTCATCAGTGAACTCCCTAGGAAAAAAAAATATCCAGGATCAGATGAATTTACTAGCAAATTCTATCAAACATTTAAAGAACAATTAATTCTAATACTATACCAGGTATTTGGGAAAATTAGTGAAGAAGGAGTCCTAACAATTCTTTTTATTACACAAACATGGTACTGATACCTAAATCAGGAAGAGATAAAACAGATAAAGCAAGTTATAAACCAATTTCCCTCATGCATATAGTTGCAAAAATTTTAAATAAAATATTAGTAAAAACACTACAGCAACTTATCACAAGAATAATACACTTTGATCAGGTAGGATTTATTCCAGGAATGCAAGGATTGTTCAATATTAGGAAAACCATCAGTATAATTGATCATATCAACAATAAAACTAGCAAAAACCACATGATTATCTCAAGAGATGCAGAAAAGGCTTTTGACAAAATACAACATTCATACCTATTAAAATTACTATAAAGTATAGGAATAAATGTAGCCTTCCTTAAGATAATGGGTGGCATCTATTTAAAGCCATTAGCAAATGTTAAATGTAATGGGGATAAGGTAGAAGCATTTCCAATAAGATTAGGGGTGAAACAAGGGTGTCAGCTATCACCACTCTTATTCAATCTGGTACTAGAAATGTTAGCAGTAGCAAATATAATAGCAAAAGAAATCAAAGGAATCAAATTAGGCAAAGAAGAGAACAAACTATCACTCTTTGAAAATGATGTGATGATATACTTAGAGAATCCTAGAGAATCAACTAAAAAACTACTTGAAACAATAAATAAATTTAGCAAAGTTGCAGGATATCAAGTAAACTGACATAAATCCATGGTATTCCTGTATATTTCCAATGAAACCCAAATGCAAAAAATAGAAAGAGAAATCCCATTTAAAGTTACTGTAGACATTATAAAATATTTGGGAATCTACCTGTGTAGCGGCAAGCACCCCAGTGTCCCCAGGGTGGCTGCCAACACAGGTTCTTAGATCTGCTTTGCTAAAGGAAAGCAACTCAAAATGGGTTAACAAGCTTACTTTAATCAACCAAACATATATTGTTTACCCAGTTAGCACCCCGAACTTCAGAATATACAGAGGTTACAAGTATAAGTTACATTTCAGCAGACAGGCTTCCAAACTGTCCAACCACTACATACATCCATACCTAATCACAGTTACCAGAGAGGGAAGCATCAACATCTGGGTTTTCAAAGCCGGGGACTCTCAACAATGGATGCCCAGAGTCTCATCTGGTCAAATCACACAACACTTCTCAAAGTGAGCCCCAAAGCAAAGCCTCGCATCAGGGCTTATATAGTCTTCTCCTGGCTCAGAGAATGTAACAACCTTCTTGACCTACTGCCCAGTCATAAAGTAGCTCCTGAGAAACAAGCCTCCTACCACAGGCTCCAGGTGCACTTAAGCCTAGGGGTAGGGAAGATCTTAAAAATTTACATTCCTGTAACAACCTGCCAAAACAAACCTAGGACCAATATGAACACAACTACAAAACACTTTTCACACAAATAAAGTCAGATGTAACAAATTGGAAAAACATCAGTTGCTCATGGCTGGTTCGAGCTAATATAATAAAAATGACAATTTTACCTAAATTACATTGCACATTTAGTGCTATACTAATCAATTTACCAAAAAGTTACTTTATAGAACAAGAAAAAATAGTAGCAAAATTCATTTGGAAGAACTAAAGGTCTAAAATATCAAGGGAGTTAATGAAAAGAAATGCTAGGGAAGGTGGCCTAGCTATACCAGATTTTAATCTGTATTATAAAGCAGCAGTCATCAAACCTACTTGGTACTGCCTGAGGAATAGAGCAGTGGATCAATGGAATAGACTGGGAACATGTGACTCAGCAGTCAATGATAATAGTAATCTACTGTTTGATAAACCCAAAGACCCCAGTTTTTGGGATAAGAACTCTGTATTTGACAAAAACTGCTGGGAAACTGGAATATAGTATGGCAAAAACTGGGCATAGACCATTATCTAATACCATATACCAAAATCAAGTCTAAATGGGTGCATGACCTATGTATAAAGGCTGATACTCTAAGCAATCTGGGAAAGAAAGGAATAGTTTACCTGTCAGATTTATGGAGAAGGGAAGATTTTATGACCACACAAGAATTAGAAAGCATTATAAAATGCAAAACGGATAATTTTGATTACATGAAATTGAAAAGTTTCTATACAAACAAACCAGTGTAACCAATATTAAGAAGGAAGTGGGAAATTGGGAAAGAATTTTTAGAACGAATGTCTCTGATAAAGGCCTCATTTCTAAATTATACAGAGAATTGTGTCAAATCTGTAAGAATACAAGTCATTCCCCAATTAATGAATGTTCAAAGGATATGAACAGGCAGTTTTCAGAGAAAGAAATTAAAGATATCTATAAGCATATGAAAAAATTATCTAAATCATGATTGATTAGAGAAATGTAAATCAAAACAACTCTGAGGTACCACATCTCACCAGTCAGATTGGCTAAGTTGACAATACAGGAAAATGACAAATGCTGGAGAGGATGTGGACAAATTGGAGCACTAATGCATTGCTGGTGGAATT
>NW_027185809.1:42474894-42478641 GCF_028583685.1 Petaurus breviceps papuanus
AGGATGTGGACAAATTGGAGCACTAATGCATTGCTGGTGGAATTGTGAACTGATCTGAAGAGCTATCTGGAACTATGCCCAAAGGATATAAATAATTTCATACCCTTTGACCCAGCAATAGCACTTCTAGGGTTGAATGCCAAAGAGATCATAGAAATGGGAAGAAGACTCATATGTACAAAAATATTTATAGCAGCTCTTTTTGTGGTGGGAAAGAAGTGGAAATTAATGGGATGCCCCTCAATTGGGGAATGGCTAAACAAATTGTGGTATATGAATATTATGGAATACTATTGTGCTATAAGAAATGAGGAGTATATGGACTTCATATTTACCTGGAGAGGCTTATATGAACTGATGCTGAGTGAGAAGAGCAGAAACAGGAGAAATTTGCACACAATTACAGATACAATATATGTGTGATGACCAACTTTGATTGACTGGACTCTTCTCAACAATGCAGTGTATAAGTTAGCTCCAAAAGTCTCATGATGGAGAGAGATGTCTACATTCAGAGACAGAACTAGAAAGAACAGAGTTTGAATGCAGATTGAAGCAAACTACCTGCTCTCTGTCTTTTTCTTGTTTGGTTTTGTTTCCTCTTTCCCATTGTTCATTCCATTCAATACAATCCTTCTTTATAACCTGACTAATGTCTAATGTGAAATTATTTGCATATCCTATACTTGATTATATGCTGCCATGGGGTAAGGGGGTCACAGGAGGGAGGGTGGGGAAAATTTGAAACTCAAGGAATTGTGGAATTGAATTCTGTAAACTAAAAGTAGACAAACAAATCAATAAAGACCAAAAAATAATAATAAAAAAGATATTAATTCCTCTTTCTTTATCCTACTTGGTTTCCCCTGATGATCTGCTTTTACTGGACTTGTTTTTTTTTTTTAGCTTATCCCTCCATTTTTACTTTGTAGTCCTTTAAATCTTCATATATTGAGTACTGCTTAACCTTTACTTTGAGTTCGGACACCTGGCGTACAATACAAGATAATAAAACACCCATAAATGTGTGTTATAAGGCACATCTGAAGGGATTATGGTGCAGTTGAAAGAGCATTGCCTCTGCAGCCAGAAGGTATGGGTTCAAATTCTGCCTTTACTGCTTACTGTTTGATCCTTGGATAAGTCACTTGACTTTCCTGGGCCTCAGTTTTATCAACTTAGAAATAAATAAGGGAGTTAGTCTAGATGGCCTCTGATATCTCTTCTTCCTCTCAACCAATAATCCTAGGATCTAGAGCCAGTAGGATGAAGAAAAGTATCAGAGGCTCAATAATATGAAACCGAAGGTAGCAAAGGCCTCGCTAACAAAGGCCTCAGCCAGTAACAGATGATAGAGCCAATAGCAGATAGAGTGTAATTTTCAGGTTTGTGAAATTCAGTTGGAGTTGAGGAGAGACTCCAAGGAACAAGAAATACTGGTGGAAGTCCAAGTCAAAAGCACTTTGCTAAGCAAATGGAATACTGAATTGAGGAAGCCAATATGCCACATAAAGGAGAGCAGGTCTAATTCAGAGAGCAGTTGTTGGAGTCAAGGCATGAAGTCACACATAAGAGAATGAGGCAGTAGCAAGTTGGAGACGTTGGGGAACTATGGAGGTGGAAATCTTTTGAGCGTCTATATATAAAATCTCTGGTTCTTAAGAGACTATTAATTTGTGGGTTCCAGATATCTGGTCAAGACTTTACTATTGCCTGGTTGACATCCAAACAAATTCTTCTGAGTCCTTGAGAGATGTTCTTTCTCTCTAGCCAAGAGCCTATTATTCTAGCATATTAAACCATGGTCTAGAAAACCAAATCCTACTATTTTACTTCATCTAAACAGTCAGATGATATTTTCCTGAATTTTATTTTGTCTTCTAATGTCCATCTCCCAAAGATAAGGAGTAACTCAAATATTACCTCAAATCTTTTAGTTTCCTTTCTACAACTTCATAGTCCCTGGGGACTCTTTCCAAATTTCCAAATTTGTTTCCGTCCATGTGAATCACCTGAAAGAGATACTCACTGATGCTTTTAGAAAATACTTATTTTGTTTTTTAATTTATGGAACAAAATAAGCATTTCCATACCATAAAAAATGTTTCACATGAAAATGCAAATCTATTATGTACATCTTGCTGTTCATTTTAAATAGATAATAAAAGTTATCATGTAAATTTCTTTTTTCCCTTTTGTTCTCTCCCACCTACCCTAGAGATGGCTACCATTAGAAACAAATATGTATGTACATATACATATATATATAATGGGCACATATATGTGTGCGTATACACATACATATGCATAATGCATGCATATCAAGGTCTTCGTCCTGTTGAAAGCAGATTGGTGTACTGGAAAGAGTACTGGATTTGGAGTGCGAGGACCTGGGCTCAAGTCCTATCCCACTTCCACATTTGCTGTATATTATGAGGAAATGGACTTCAAAAGTCAGACCTAGGAAGCAAAAAGGCCCATTAGAAAGAGTGCTGGGCCTAACATCAGAAAATCCGAGTTCCAATCCTCCCTTATCAACTTACTGACACTGGGCAAGTTACTGAAACTTTCTCAGCTTTCTGAACTGTAAAATGGGAGTAACAATATACCCTCCTCACAAGATTGTTGTGAGGATCAAATGAAATAACATGTGTAAAGCATTTTGCAAAACTTAAAGTGTTATGTAATTGCTAGCTATTATCTCTTTCTTAAAGTAGTTCTAGCTTCATCACTAATTCCAAGCACCCCTATGTATTCTCAAATAGAAACCCTGTCTCTGGACTACACTATATGGAAAATGCAGGCACTCTGAGAATTCCTTGCCTCCTTCAGAAATCTGCTCAATCAACACCTCCTACACCAAGCTTTTCCCGATCTCTCTAATTCATACCACTCATCCCCCCAAATTACCTTCTATTTTTCTCAACTCTATATGTATTTACTTACACATCTCCTAACATAATAGACATCTGGTGAGTGGAGAGACTCTTGCGTTTTTTTTTCCTTTTGCATTCCCAGCACTTAATACAGTGTATGCATTAATTTAATCATTTGTTATTTAATTGGTGTGACCTGATGGCCTCAGTTTCCTCATTTTTAAAATGAAAGTGTTTGGGGAAGCTAGGTGGTACAGTGAATAGAGCACCAGTCCTAGAGTCAGGAGGACTTGAGTTCAAATCCAGCCTGACACTTAACACTTATGAACTGTGTGACCATGGGCAAGTCACTTAACCCCAATTCCCCTGCCTTCCCCCCTCCAAAAAATAAAATAAAATAATGAAAGTGATTGATTAATATTCCTCTAAGACCACTTCACAACCTAAAATTTTTAATTCTATATCCTGAAAAAAGTACCCCAGAAACCAGCACACTCCTCATTTAGCTATATTATTTCTTTATTGCTATTGATGTCATTACATCTTTATTAAGCTCCCAGGAATGTGGAATCTAAGTTTGTGGCAAGTGAAAGGTGAATGTTTTTTTGGAAGTCAACTCCATGTCACAGATACTGGAATATCTGACTCATCTCGTAAATTCTTATCATTGTAAGTCCTTTATCAAGTTACCTCAACTTTAATCAAGTTATTTCAAGTTATAAAACATTACCCTTAACCAGGAAGTATACATCAAAAACTTTTTTTGAGAAGGAAAGGCAGGGCAACTGGGGTTAAGTGACTTTCCCAAGGTCATATAGCTAGTAAGTGTCAAGTTTCTGAGGATGAATTTGAACTCAGGTCCTCCAGACTC
>NW_027185809.1:42478651-42496741 GCF_028583685.1 Petaurus breviceps papuanus
AGCAGATGAAATAACTCAAAAGGTATTGCATCCTGGGGACATTTATTGTACAGGCAAAAAGCCCTAAACACTTCAAGAGCTCTCGAGAATCTCTCTATCATAGTATAGCACAATAGTTTCTTATTTTAATGATAACCATGAGTTTATATTCACTAAGATTTTTCTAAAAAAGTCTGAAAGGGAAGTAAATTATATTTTTGAAAACTTTTAATAAAAAATACTGACTTAAAATTGTCAATTAAATGGTTATACCTTTATTGTGTTTGTTTGCTTGTATGTTTTTGCCTAGATCTATGATTTCATTAGTGAAAGACATTTCCAGTATTAAAACTCCCTTCACAAATTAGTCCAAGGGAGATGCTTGGGGTACTATTAATATTATTACCCAGGGTCAAACAGTCAATGTGCATTTGAGAGAGGATTAGAATTCAAGTTGTTCTGATTTTTAGACTTCAGCTTTATTTATTTGTAAAAATTCACTTACATGGAATACCTCTTTCCCCAGTGAGGCCAGATAAATACAATGCTGCTGTATTATCCAGAAAAAACATGTCTGTCCTCATTCACCTATCTGTAGAACAATACTTTAGCTTTCCCTAACAGTCAATTATGCCTACCACTGGAACAGCCCTAGAATACAAGACTTCATTCTCATCATTTAATGTGGACAACAATTTTAATGATGGTTGACTGAATATTCAAGTGTCTTATAATTTATTCTCATCCACCATCATGAACAAACACTTATTGAGCACCTGATGTGTGCAGGGCACTGTGTAATTTATGAGCATGTGCTCATAAGGGCCAGTGCTGCTGCTGCCAAAACTGTCACCCCCAACAGTAGGTTGCTAGGAGCAGATTCAGATCTCACATTCTCAAGCTGAATTATTTCATTTTACATTTTCTGAATATAAATCCATCTTTCTGGCCTTCATTTATGCTATGTCCTTTCTTCAGAATGTCCTTACCTTACCTAACCTTAAAACTTAGAGTGGTTTTAAAGTTAAAATACTTGATAAAGGCTAGGAAAATCAAAACCAATGTGCTATTCTACATGAGGTAGATTTAAGATCAAGGTCACAAAGATAGTTTAAAGAAAGCAGCTATGACTGTTCTTCCATTTCCAAGTCTTGCTTGGTTAGAAATGTATCAAGGTTTTGGGAACTTATTCATTACTTGTTTTTGGGACTGAGATGGACTGGAAAAGGTAAGAGCAAAGAGTTTTTATCTTTTAAAAGATAACAAAGGAATTGTGGCTAGTGTTAGGAGCTAAAGAGTAGAGCTTTATGGGGAGGAGGGCTGAAGTACACCCTTCCTTCATCAATCAGTCAACATGCATTTGTTATTTATTTGTCAGTCATCATTAATTTCTTTATTATTATTTGTTATTTATTTAACACAGTATATGTTAGGCTCTGTGCTAATGGCTAGGAATATAAAGAAAGGCCAAAACACTATCCCTACCCTTGTGTTTCACATTCTAATGGTGAGGCAACAAAGAAGGTAGAAGGTTATCTAAGAGCAGGGCAGAGAAAGACCTTCTTCTTAAGCTAAGATTTGAGTTGAATCTTGAAACAAGTCAAGGAAGCTAGGAGGTGGGGACATGTGTAAAGTGCATGATAGTTTTTGTAGATGGACAATGCAAAGGTGCTAATTTATGTAATGGAGTATTGGATTTGAAGTAAAGCAAAAAGGTCAGTGAATGTCGTTGGATCTTAGAGTGCTTAGAATCAGTGAGTCTAGTCAATAGGAATCTTCAATTGACCCACAGGTGATGATTCTGGGGAACTGTTGAGGGAAAATCCAGCAGAAAAATCCTATAAGAGCAAAAAAGAGGGTTATGGAAGTAGGATTTTTAAGAGTGAATCTAGAGAATCTAGGGAGAGAGGGAGAGTTACAGAATGCTCAGGCAGACTTGGGACTATTTTGGCCAAGATTCATAATTTGTTCATGGGGTGTGTCCCATATGAACAATCATCTTTCTGTATCTCAAAGTGTACCTTGGCTAGTCTGATTTTTAAGACAGTCTAAAATTGAAACTATGAATGATGATTGTGGCACTCCTAAGCTTACTTATGTAATTCCTATCTATAATTAGAGCTTCAGCTCAGATGGCACCTATTCCACAAAGTTTTTAAATAGTACTTTCTCCTTCTTCCAATAGCATTTTATTTAATGCGTTTATTATTACACTTTCAGATTCTACCTGTATCAAATAATTATGTTCTCTCATTTAAAACAAACAAAAATCTATGTTGAGGCAGATTGACTGACCATTTATTAAAGGAAGGCTAAGAATTTTGACTGGACCAGCTAGGTAGTGCAGTAGATAAGAGTGCTAAGCCTGGAGTAAGAAAGACATCATCATTGGTTCAAATCTGACCTCAGAAACTTAATAGGGATATGACCTGGGCAATGTAATGTTAATGGAATAGGAAGATCTGCCCTGTCCATTAATAGGCCTATGTGACCACATGTGACTCCTTTTCCCTTGGAATAAGAGCTGTGTTCCCAGGTCTAAAGGTACACAGGTATTTCAATCACAGTTGTGATACATCCTGAGTCACACAGAGCCCATTTCCTAAGGAGGAGCTTGCTTAGGTGGAGGCTTGCTTGTAGGAAGACTTTCACACTTTTTGGTACTAAGCTAATTAGGCACTGAGTCATGAGGGTTGTAGTGCCTCCTGGCTCTGCGTCTATTAGTTGAAAACTATATATACTGGGAGATTGGTATTTTACTTTGGGGGCTCACTCACAAGAAGGCTCATTTGATTCCCTGGATGGGATTCTGAGAAGCTGTTTGTTAAAGCCCCCAACTACCCGGATGTTGGTGCTCTCCCAGTCTGGTGGTGTATGTAGGTGGCTGTATTACTTTGTTCAGACAGTTGGAGCCCTGTCTGTTGGGTTTGTGTGGGATGAGACCTTTACCCAAAATAAAATAAGCAGAGATATCACCAAGTAGAGACAGGAAGGTTTTTATTTTACAATCCTGCAGGAAGGAGTCATCTCACCAATAGGAATGGCTTGGTGGGAGAGGCTGAAGAAAAAGGGCAGAGCTCACTTACATACCCCAAACCCCCCTCCCAATTGTTGTCTTTCATTCCCATTAATCAGGAACTTAGGCTCACAATGTAACCACAAAAATCTGCTTAAGATGTCAGCAGTTTCAATATAGTCTCAATATGGATATGAAAGCAGATGGAAATTGACAGCATTATATCAATATAGCAGAACATATTTTATGAATCATGGGGATTTCTGGACATGGATACCTGTCTGGAGTTTTTTAACAGGATTTCCAATTTTATATTTGTACAAATCAGATGGCGGTCAGTAGAAACAAGTCTGGGATATCGGGGGCCTGTGGTCAAATTTGAAGGATGTACTGTAGTTTCCCCTCCTACACATTAGCTGAACTTAGCAAAAACTTCAACTTATGATTAGGGAAGTAAGGCAAGGGTCTCAGGCTGCTAGCCCAGATTGCTAAATCTTTGGTACAAATCTGTCTAGATTTTAGAATACTACCTGAAAAGTTTACACTATCCCATTCAGGATCTTTCTTGGATACTCACTTCTTTCTACGTATCTGTACTTATATGTCTGTGAATTAAAGTAAGCTTTTTAACCGCTTCAAAGCTGTCTTTCATTTAGAAAAGCAGATCAAAGACCCACTTTGTGTGCTAGTGTGGTTGTTACTATAGGCAAGTCACTTAACCCTGTTTGCCTCAATTCCTCATTTGTAAAATGAGTTGGAGAAATCACTCCAGTATCTCTGCCAAGAAAACTCCAAATGGGGTCATAGTGAGTGAGACACTATTGAAAAAATACAATAAAATCAAAGAGTTTTGACAATGGTGAATTTGCATGAAACTTCTTATTATTGCAATTATTTTAACATGCAGTCATTAGGTTCCATTTCTGGAAGGAGAGAGCAAAAAATGAGCCGGTGACTGATGAACATAAGTTGGTAAGGTGACTAAATACCTCGTGGACAATATAAGGAAGATGTGCCACTGACTCACACAGATTTATAGAATTTCAGAGCTGGAAGAGACCTCAGTGACTATCTAGTCTAATCCACTATTAAAAAATAACTATCTTGGGGGCGGCTAGGTGGCGCAGTGAGTAAAGCTCTGGCCCTGGAGTCGGGAGGACCCGAGTTCGGTTCCAGCCTGAGACACTTAACACCCACACAAAAATACTAGCCGTGTAACCTTGGGCAAGTTACTTAACCCCAAAATTGCCCTCCAAAAGGCAAAAAAAAACTATCTTGGATGTTTATCTCATTTTTATACAGACCAAATTTTCTGAAAGTTCCTTTTTTGATCAAGCCTACTTTTACCTCTTTGTAACTTTGTTTTGTTGGTCCTAGTTTCGTATGCTTAATATAATTGGGGGGGGAGGTGAACATGGTCTCACACTAGGAGAAAATAAGGTTTTTTGGGAAGACAAATCTAGGGTGAAGTGGTTCAGGATTTAAACTGGAGTTGAACAACCAAAAAACTTACAGTGCTCAGGGTACAGGTGGGAGCTAGATTGACTGAAAGATCTTACTGATAGAGTCTGCTTGAGAGAAACAGGTGAAATAAGAAAGCACTCTTTTTGATGTGGTCAGAGAATGTTGAATACCACGGAAAAGTGAGGTGGCACAATCAGTCAACAAGCAACAGGCATTTATTATGAGCTAAATCTGGGTTGGGAAGACAAAGAAAGGGTCCCTTCCCTCAAGGTACTCATATTTGAATAGGTGATAACATGAAAACTACTATGTATGTATGACATAATAACTATTTTAGTGATATACTTCTGTACTCCCTGAGAGCTCAAGAGAAGGGCTGAATATTGTTGCCTTGTTTACTAGGATGGGGTAAAGTTATCTAAGATGGCAGAGTTACTTCCATAGCCATAGAATTAGACCCAAGGTGAAGTCAGTAACTACATTGAGAATAATTATTGTAGGCAAGGGTAAATGAGAAAAAAATAGGTAAAGGTTTCCAGCCTTATTGACACATAATTAACCCTGATTATGCCAACATTACCATGTCAGAATAAGACAGGGGTAGGAAATGAAAGATACCACAATATATGTCAATGCCTTAGGGAAACATGTTGAGGTAAACAAATGACTAGCTCCCTCAGTTACCTCCTGTATCTCGTCTCTTCATTCATTAGTGACCCACTAATCTTTAATTTGTTTCGTTTTCCTGCTGCTGTCCAAGAACTTTGGACTTTTGTGTCCCAAAGAAACTCTGGTATAGATCTAGCTTGTCTTTTTATACTATGGTCACTGGCGTCCACATTCAGATCACAGAAACTGAAGTTAGTATTCCTAGACTTGAATCTTGCCTTTGATACCCACCCTGGACAATCTGTTTCCTGTTATGCTGGATGAGGGAGTTGGATAAAATGACCCCCAATGTGCCTTCCAGCTCTAATAAATCATCCCATTAGCTTATTTTCAGGGAGGGGATTTCTCCCTTCAGCTTTAAGGATTGTTCTAATCACAGGCTATGTCAGTTTGCATTTAAGTAAGTTACCACTTAGTGGAGCAGGATTAGTTAGATTAATGCTTATACATATATATGTATATAACACACATATATATACATATACTATAAGATTAGTCAATATATGGCTGTATTAATAACTGATTATATGTTTATATGTTAATAATCATATCTGTACATAAATATCAAGGTATATGATTTAGTTTTTCTACTGTCCATCAAGGAAAGAAATCCTACTTATTCATCTACACATACAAATTTGGTGCCCAGACAAAGGAAGAAGTCTAGACATGTAAAAGTTATATTTAAATGTGACATTGATAAATCTGGGTTTCTTTGGTAGTATGAATCCTGGATAAGAACCATGACCAAAAAAAAGCAATGAGGTATTAGAAAGGAGATATGGTTTCTGTTCCTGGTCCCACTACTGACAATCTGTCACAACCAAGTCATTTAATTTAATTCAATTCACCAAACATCTACTTAACCTTTTGTGGTTCATTTTTTTCTCATCACCAAAATTATATATATATATATATATATATATATATATATATATGTCTACCTGCTTTCAATCTCTTTTCAATATCACCAGGATGTTGAGAAATCAATACAACTAACTGTATGAGCATTGCTGTTTCTGAAGTGCTTGACAAGTCATTATTAATAGGAATATATGATATCTTTGGGGGCTTTTCACAATTGACACTTTAGAAAACAATCTTAAATTTACAACAATGTGATATGGAAGGGATGTTTCTTGTTTTATAAATTCTGAATTACTCTAACAGTACCCGACCATCCTGCAGCTTGAAATGTGTGTAGCCACATGATATTTTCGATAAATTGCGAGATCCTTGTTGTGCCAACGAAGGTTTACGGGCAGTGCAACATCTATTTACAGATTCAGTGAACCTGTTTATAATGCTACTGATGCCCCTTAATTTGTGCATTCCTATCAAGATGATGGGGAACAATGACAAGTAAGAACAAGGAAAACAACTTAGGGCAAAAAAGAATCAAGATCCTCAGCCTGGAAAAAAAAAAGATCCTCAGTCTGATGATAATATATTTTCTTAAATTCTATCTAATTTCTGCCAATTATGCCAAAGTACTGTGAAAAAAAAGAAAAACAATCGGTTAGGTTATCATAGGCAAGTCACTTTCCTCTCTGATTCTTAATTTCTTTTATCTATAAAATGAAGATGCTGGATTAAAATTAAGCCTTTAAAGAAGAATAAGAATTATTATAAAATGGAGATGAAAATATACTAGGTAAGGCAGATAATTAGCATTTGAGCGAAGACATGACTTGCGAAAGACAAGACTAACCTGTCTTTCTTTTATACTAACCTCCCTTCCTTCTTCCTGATGCTGCCTTCTTCAGCATCTCTCCCACTTTTTGAAGATGTGATTCCCTCTGAAGTTTGTCCCTTTGTTCTTACCATCTGACTTAGACGAACTAATAAAACCCAAACTGCCTCTCCCCCACCCCCACCTCCTTTCTGTTGTGCTAGCATCCTCTACTTCAATAGTTGGACCTTATTTTTCATTCTATATTCCTTACCTTCTTCAATGTGTTCCTTACCTCTGCACCTAATGGCCAGCTGTACCAATTTGATACCTTTGCAGCAAGTTAACATTGGTATATTACGGTGCATTTGCTCATATCTATCCTGTACAAAAAGACATTCTGAAAGAAAATAACTCCCATCAATGTGATTCAGGATGGGAAGAATAAAAAAAAAAATAACGGGATGATTCAGGGAAGAAAAAGCAAACTACCTTTGCATTATAGAAAATTCATTTCATGAAATTAGTGAAACTGTTTACCCCACTCCCCTTTTTCTGGAGGTTTTACTTCTCATCATTCTGTGATGGTGTACAAAAATGCCAGCAGACAAAGGAAATAAGGGGGTTAGGGAACATAATTTATGCCTAGCCTTATTTCACCGCACTGCATTTTCTCCATGATGGCCTCCAGATAACTTTCTCTTGGAAGGAAGGGGGAAATGGTTGCGCAGCAGGGGGGCGCAGCCTCACGCATCCCTACTGACACATGACACATGCTTTTAGATCTTCCAGAAAGCTTATGTGCCCCTGGTGCTCTCGGGCCGTGGTGAGCTCGATCAGTTCATATGCAAATGTGTTGTCCAGCGCTTGGTCAGCCAGGAAGTCCATCAAGAGATGATGCAGGTCCCGTCCAGGGTCTCTGCCTGGAGCACACTAGTAATCTGTATCTTTCCACCTGGATTCGCTGGCGGGCTGGAAGCTAACTTCCTGATGGAAAGCTGTCACTCTACTCCTCTGCGTCCTGTCCAACCTCGTCCTCTGGACGGTGACAGTCCAGCACAGGGGCCTTCTTGGCATTGCCCTTCACACAACTCCACCACGCAGTTCCGGGCTGACATAAGTTCGGGCTCGTGCTGTTCGTCAAATGTCAGTGCGATACTGTTGTGAATACTCAAATCTCCGGACTGCCTTGGATTCTGTCCCTTGCATACCCATTTCCCCATGCCAGGAATCTTGGGGAGAGATGTGTGTTTCTGGATTCTCCTCTCCCCTTTAATTTCATCCGTCAGGAATTCAGCAAAGGCCTTGTCCGCCTTGGTGTAGGGCCCCCCCGCACGTGCACGAGCACAGACCGGGCGCGCCCCGGAACTGCAGGACCCCCCTGAAGGCGCGGATGGCCGCGGCCACGACCGGGAGCAGGGCCCAGGCCACGGGGCGCAGCAGCCGGGGCAGCAGCTGCAGCGGGGCCATGACCGAGACCCTCGGGGGAGTGTTGGGGGTTGGTGGGGCGGAGGTGGGAGCCTCGACGTGCACCGGAAGGACCAGTTTTACACCCTTTGATAAAGATCATTTCCAGGGCTTCCAATTCTGTTTGCTTTGAGAATCTGTCTTCCTTAAAAAGATAATCATTTTAAACTCTCCTGGTACTTGAAAGGCATCTTGTTGCTTTTTCACAGTAACTTTTTCTTTCTTGATGTTGAGTCAGAGATACAGACACTTTAATGCACCGCCTCTGCCTAGTACAGCTAATTTTTCAATTTACATAAATAAATAACCTGCCAAAACTAATTACTTCTCTTCAAAATCTAAATACATTACTTCTACTCTTTTTCCAGTCTGTCTTGGTTTAATTATTTTTGCATCAGTTGTCATTTTGGAAGCTGGTTTAGACTAAAAAGGGATAATCGGATGTGTCTTACTGTTTTAATTTGACTAATTAAGATTGCTGCTTTTGTCTAGGTGTCTGGAGGCACACATTTACAGCCTACTCATATTCCTCAAGGGTAGGAGGAGCAATCAAGAAAAAAATTAAAAACATATTATATATAATATTTAAATATGTTTATGGAGAAAGGAGGATTGAAGGTGAGTTTTAAAAAAGGCCAGGTACTCAGGTCAAAAGCTAATTTATGCATAGGATCTATCATTCTGGAAGGTAATTGTCTAAAACTTTGCAGATGTCATTTCAGTACACTCTGTACAGTCTATTATGGGCATACCATTTGAATGGTGAAAAATTATGAGCACACATACTGTATTGCTCCTGAAAAGCAGATGGTTAGCTGAACAACCATATAGTTTCTTGTTCATAATTCCCTGATTTTGAGAAAGAGTGCTCTGGGACACCTGCAGCTATGTGTGTGGAAGATACAGGTGTGAAAGAAGTTAGAGCTGTATTTGAATTCTGTAGTCTAGTTACTGATTCTCCCTTGGATTTCTCTAGTGCCTTTTCTGATATTCTGGTATTCTTTAAAAGGCGTCTTTCTCAGTGTTGCTTATTATTAGGAAGGATGACCTTGGGTAAACTCCATCACTTTTCTAACATCCATGTATAAAAAAGTAGACCAAGAATACCTATAGTACCTAAGTATGGTTGTTTTTAGGTTCAAATAAGATAATGCATATTAAGAACTTTGAAACATTTAAAGCACTATGAAAGCTGTCTTAAAAGTCTTAGTGAAGTTTAAGCTATTAAAACTCTAATATACTTTGTCTAGACCTGTAGTCAGAAAGATTTGAGTTCAAATCCAGAATCAGGCACTTAATAGCTATATGACAATGAGTAAATCACCTAATCTATGTTTCAGTTTCCTCATCTATAAAATGAGGATAGGTATCCTCCTCCCATGGTTATTGTGAGAACAAATTAATAATTGTAAAGCAATTAGCACAGTGCCTGGCACATAGTAAGCATCATATAAATGTTATTGTTGTTAATATTATCATTATTATTTTTATTATTAACAGCTTAAAACTTCACTAATTTTTTTGGTATACCCTACATGTATTAGTTATTACTGTTGTTGTCATTATTATATAAAATAATTTTCTTTTTTTTTTCAATGGAATTCACATAGAATGACAGTGGGCTAAATCTCCATCCTGATATCTTTCCTGGTATCTTATTGAATTCATTTATTTCAAGGATGTGCCCCTGATTTCCTTGACCATACCCTCAGTTCTTCAACCTAAAGTTTTATTCTGACCTTAGAATTCACCCATTGGAAGTAACCTTGCCATTGTGGCCTCTCCCTTTGATTGGATGGCTCCTCCCAGAATAAACCTTTAATGAGGATGCTCAGGGCTTCCGTGTCTCATTCCTCTTCTTGCTGAATTCAGGACTTCTTCTACCATGGCTCCTGTGACATGCACTTTTGTCTCCCCTTTCACCTCCTTTTCAGCTTCATTTTATATGTTGTCTTCCCTCACTTGAATGTAAACTCCTGAAGGGCATACGCTCTTTCTACTTGTGTTTATACTTCCAGTACTTAGCATAGCAATTGACACATAGTAAATACTTAATATATTTGCTAGTTGACTGCCTGATTAACTAGTTTTGTGGAATATCTACATAGCTAGATAAAACTGCTTTTTTGTGCAGTTGAAGACTGTAAAAATTATTAGCATATAAACTCTCATTCCTTGTAGGCTCGCTGAAATTATCTTTGGTTTCTCTCTAGCAGCAGAGAGGCTGGTGGGAATAACATGTATCTTATATTTTTCCTACATAATTTGATTTCTTCTATAGGTCTCCATAATTATGTTCTATGTATTTAGAAATTGTGGGCATTTCAGATTGCTATATCAATTAAAAATATTGTTCTTAAGTTTTTATGAATAGATGTTGTATCTGGATAAATGTAAGCAATAGTTTAATCTCTGATATGGATCTGGTTCCAGTACAGTTTATCTGCTTGAGTTCTCAGGAATTTGTTAAAGTTACTATTAATAATATGTGAATTTGTCATCTGTCATTATATAAAAGATAATGATCTTATAAAATATAATTCTAGTTACCACTTAAAGTCTGATGAGGTAATCAGTATATCCTAAAGTTTTGTGATTGTAGTAACATGTTGCATAGTTGTTACAATTTCCTCGAAAATTCTATATTTAAAACTAAGTCTGGGGTCCTTAAGAAAAACCCTCTTTACTTTGCCATGGTAATGATTTAGACCTGAATTGTCATCCTAAAACATTCCTTTTCCTTAAATAAATCCAGATTCAAACATTTGCTTGATTTTCCTTTGTAAACCCATTGCTGATTGCATTTATATAATTGTTGCCTGCGAAGGGCCTGTTAATTCCACTATTGAATCTTTACTTTATAGACTTCATCTGTAAAATTAACAGATGTTGGTAACATTTAACAAATTCTAATAGTGAGTATCTGTGATCAGCCTTTACTAGTGTTTAAATGAAGTGTTGTTTACTTGTTTCAAGGGCATTTCTGTATGTTTTTGATTTCTTTATAATATCTATTAATCCTCTTGCCCCATTAGATGAAATAATGTAAGTTTCTCATAGCTGCCTTAGGGTAATGGTACCTACATTTAATTGACACAGTACTTTATAACAATATGTATTGCAAAATTATTATGGTATATTTTACAATTACAAAAACATATGTTAAGAATAATGTTGCTTAGTTCTTAATTTCTTTAAACATATTCTACCATTCAGTTATTATTTCAGGATGAAACTTAAACTTCTTACTGAATTCAGTTACATATATCTTGATAATTATACACTCTATGTACTTCTGGAGAAGACTGTAGAATTAATATGTATTTTGTTAGGGGGTTTTAATTCTATTTCTAGATTCAGACTCAAAGTCTCTATTCTTTATCTTTTGTTGGAGCAAATTGAGGACGCCACATTTATCAAGTTCAAATAAAAGTTTGATATAATTGGAAAAAAGATTTCAAGATATGTAGAGTCTATTTAATGTGTTTTTAGTGAAGTAATATGTTTTGATTTCACCTTCCTCTTAAAAATGGAAGCTATTCTTAGTTATATTTAAGAGCAATTATAATGGACCTACGGCCAGGCAAAGTCATAAAGAATTTAAGGTGTCTTCCTGAAAATTGTTACATGTTGTACATTAATTGTTGTTGACAATGTAATGTTGGTAAGATGTTTTAAATAGAGAACAATTTCCCACTTGGACATTATTTACTCTAGCATTCTTACTATATTTGTGTATTTACTATATTTGCAGTATATGGCTAGGCCATGAATTCAGAATAGAATCAATCTTTGTCACAATCAGTAAGAACGGTAAAAAAAAGTTTTGGAACTTCTGGGTGACTTGTCTGATAATTACAAAATCTAGAATATTTCTCTTTATTGCATTGAAGTTTAGGGGTACACTCTTTTTGTCTCTCAGTCAGTAGAGTATTTCTTTTGTTATGATGATGTTGATTGGGATGGTGGTGGTGGCTTTGAAATCACCATAGATCACATTTTTTAGTCTGTTTATGGATCCTTTTATTTTTGAATTATTTAAGATAGGTGACACAGTGGATAGAGTGCTGGACCTGGAGAAGACCTGAATTCTCAGACATTTCAAGGTTTATTACCCATCATTCAACTTCTGTATAGCTGTTTTGCTTCTACTCTAAAACTGGGATAATAATAATGGCACCTGCCTCCCAAGGTTGTTGTGAGGATCAAATGAGGCGCTATTTGTGAAATGCTTTACAAACCTTAAAGAGCTAAACCTTAGGCTGCATAAATGCTAAATATTATTTACTCACACATTATGTGCATGAAGATAATGATGACTTCAGGAGGAAGAAACTAGTAAGTTAGAACATAACCTCCCCTCACCTGAAGTTTCAGGAAGCACACTCAAATTGGGTACAAAGCTGCAGGGTAGGAGAGAGAAAATAAAAGATTAATAGTCTGGTTAGTAATGTGGGGGTTTTCTTCCTTTCGTTATCTAAAACATTAGAGATCAAGATTGCCAGGCTTTTTTCAGGAATCCTGGAACAGCAAGAACTCTGAGACATAGTTGACTCTGAGGCCATTGGCCAAGATTCTATCAAGCAATGACTAATTTTTATCACAGATGAGAAAGGTAGGTAACCCACACCCTAAAACAGACGTAGAAATCAGAATGGAAGGAGGAGAGAGGGCTCTGTAGGTAGAGGTTGCTTGTGAATTAATGTTCCACCTCCAATCCTTAAGAACTGGGAAGGTACCTAAGAGGAAGTTTTTAAAAGATATTGAGAAACATATGAATGCTTAGCCTGTCCCCTTCCGTTTTCATTATGCCCAATAAACTATGGGCTCCCAATACGTGATGTCTGAGTTCTGTGATTATGTATCTGTATTGGGGAGTGGAGCTGGTGACTAGAGAAGAGAAGTCATATAATGAGTGTTTGCTGTGGAGCTGCTGATTTCATAATTCTAATATCTCATGATATATTTTATATCATCCCCAGTGTAATTTCAGTCCTCAATTTAACCTACTTGGTGTTGCTTCTCTTGAAGCCACATGTTGCAGCAATAAAATAGACTAGGGGATTTTTTGGGGGAATTAACAACTTCTGGTGTCCAGAAGGAAATCTTCTGAGAGACTGTCCCAGCAGTTTGACAGAGAGAAGCTGAGGTTTTTTGAGAACTCAGACCTTGCATCTTCTCACTGCATAATTACTGTGGTGAAGGATTCTGTAAGTTTAAGAAAGGAAACCCACAAGCTAATTTGTACTACTGCTATTACTAAATGGTTGAAGTCATGTTTGCTATCTGTATGCACCTTGGTATTTTTCTGAATTATAATGATGGTTGACATTTATATAGTTCTTTAAGTTTAAATTGAACTTCACAATAATTCTATGAGATAAGTAGCATGGGCATTATTATCTCCATTTTTTTTTAAAAAGAGGCAAAGGAAATAGTTATACAACTAGCAATACTGGGAGGAATATTTCAACCCAACTTTCTGATGCTGAGTCTTACATTTTATTCATTATTCCATGCTGCTTTTCAACCTCCACCCCTTTCTCTCTCTCTTGTTCCTTTTTATATGACTAGCCCAGATACATAGAGGCTTCTATTTGTGTCTGTTGACAAAACTTGTGTCCATACCCAAGTTCAGAATCTCACAAAACTCATAATTTTTGTAAGTCTACATTGATAAATCAATGTGTAAAATTATATCAGATTGTGAAACACTTATTTCATTTTAATGGATTAAATTCTTTGTTTTCTCCATTAAATTCTCAATTCGCAATTTATACCTTGTACCTGGAATTAAATTTTATCAGTGAACACATTTTTATTTTCAATTGAGTCATGTTTTTGTCCAATAGATAATGTTGAAATTTGAGGTGATAAACTAAAGAAACCCTCTGGTGGAGTCTAAGCAAGTCAGACCAGTAATGAGAACTAGTTCCCAGCAGCATGATTAAAATTCTGCTTTTAGGTACAGTTCAGTGTAGTCCTGCTTTCTTGAAACCCTATAGTGGGTCATTTTAGATCCAATATTTGTTATTTCTTCTCTGAATACTATATAGGGAGAACATTATTTAGGCATTTCTGTACATTTATTTTACTCTTTTTTTGTGAGTGATAGGAAATAATGTGAAAAAAGACACGCAAACATTTTCATTCGCTTTGTTTCATCCATGTCAATCACATTTTCATCTTGATTTGAAGAGGGCTCAGATCCATTGAAACACTTATTCAATTGCATCTTTTTTTAATTAAAAGGGATCCCTTGATTGATTTTTTTTAAAGCAATCTGGGTTAAGTAACTTGCTCAAGGTTACACGGCCAGTTATTTCTGGGTGTGGTGCTAAGTATCTGAGCCTGGATTTGATCCCCAGGTCATCCTGACACTGGAGCAGGTGCTCTTACTTGCTGAGCCACCTGGCCACCCCTACGCAATTGGAGTTAAGTAACTTGCTCAAGGTTACACGGCCAGTTGTTTCTGGGTGGGTGCTAAGTGTCTGAGCCTGGATTCGATCCCTAGGTCATCCCGACACTGGAGCTGGTGCTCTTACTCGCTGTGCTACCTGGCTGCCCCCTTGATTGATTTTCGAATACATTGATCCAATTTATGAAGTTTAAGATTCAAGACATTCCCTACATACCTAATTGTTGACACTATTGTTAAATGGTTTGGTCGCATCCAACTCTTTTTAACCTGATGGACAATAGCACACCAGGCCCTTCTATCCTCCCCTGTCTCACCATGTCTGTCCAAGCTCATGTTCATTGTTTATATCACCTCCTTAATTTATTGAACAGAGCTAGTTATCTGGAGTCTGAGAAAATCTTAATGTAGACACCAGAATGTAGACTTTAGTTTCCAAATGAAAAGGTGTGGTTACTGACACAGAAACAACAGATAAGAAGGGAGACATTCTGCTAGGCAAAATCCTGCTTCAAGGTTCTCTATCTAAAAGAAGTAAAAAAGTCACAAAGAAGGAATGATGACATTTAGGCAGCTGTATTATCATCCAGGGGCTGGTGTGGTTCTAGGAGTCTAAGGCAATGCAACTCTAGGATTCAAAATTATTTAGAGACCCAAAATAAGGGGTAAAACAAACAACACATGATATAGTCTGAGAACAAAGAGGTGCTAAATGTAGGGCAGGGGAATATGGGGGAGATATACTAAACACTGGAAGAAGAGAAAAATAAATATTGGAAGCCACTGTTGGAAATCTGTGGCCTAGAGTATAACTCATGTAACTTATGACAGGGGTGGGAAGCCTGTGGTCTCAAGGCTACATGTCCTCTAGGTCTTCAAGTGTGTCCCTTTGACTGAATTCAAACTTTACAGAACAAATCCTCTTAATAAAAGGATTTGTTCTGCAAAACTTGTACTCAGTCAAAAGACCACACCAGACGATCTAAAGGGTCACATGTGGCCTTGAGGCCTCAGGCTCCCCACCCCAGATAAGCTTTAAAAGTATCTAATTCAAGAACAAAACATGTTTTTTTCATAATTTAAACATTTTTCATTTAAAAATAACATTGATATAACAGAGTCTATTATTTTAAAACAAAAAAAGGAAACTAGTAATGTAGAAATTAGAAAACCCATTGCAGGGTGATTATTTTTTAGTTGTTTGGTGTGTTGTAAGGGAACTGGATTCTTTACTGGATTCATAAGTGTAACATAAGTGGGCAGGGCTATCAGTCAGTTCTTAAAATAAGCACAGGTATTTTCTACTTAGTTTCAAGCTTTGAAATATACGTAGCTGCCATATGGAAACTTTGGGAGCCAGTTTTTGGCCCTCATGACTCAGGGGCTGGTACTTTGTGATAACAACGTTGGTTGTGGCACTGAATGAACCCAAATTTAGGACATTGCTGAGCCAGAATTGAGTATGCATATAAAAGGACATAACCCATTCATCTCTCATTTTTCCTTGGTGACATTAAGTAAAGAGGCTACTTTAAGCTGGATGGTAGGCAAGGGGCATTTGGCTCCATTAATCTACTCACTTGTCATGAGTCTATGAGCACATAATAGCCCTGTTTCTTTTGTGTCTATTCTTTCCCGATATTAGATGAGTAAGTATTTGGAGAATGGACTCATTGAAGTTGCAAACTTATGTGTTCAGAAGATCCCAAATATCCTATCAAGCAACCAGTGTTGTTAAGAATCCCTTAGAACAGTGGTCTCAAGCTAAAATAGAGGCAGAACGACTAATATATAAGGATCCCTGGGGCCACATATTGACTTAGAAAACCATGTATTAATATTCTCTATGTTCTTTTATATTTTTATTTTGTAAAATATTTCCCAGTTGCATTTTAATCTTGTTCGGGTCCAGCCTTATATTTAACACTTCTGAACTAGAGGATGTACCAGTAGCCCTAGGAGTGAAGATTTAAGTCAGCAGCAACTCTGAGATGGACACATTGAGCAGCAACTTTGTGGGCATTACAAGATTTGGAAATCTCACAAGCAGCCACTGAATGTTCTAACCCTCCATCAGTAAAACTTAGAAAAAGGCTATAAATCATATAGTGGGCATATGTTATATAATTCATATAATACACTCTAGAATCGGAGCAGAGGTTGGGAATTGGGAGGAGTAGCAGTCACGGCAGATTATTGACTGTATTCAACTGAGGGGTAGACTTCAGGGGAGGGCTTCTAATTGCGCGAGGGCCAAGAGTACGATGTGTTCTCTTCACATATGCCTCCTGCTGCTGATTCCATCTTTCTCAGGGACCTAGTATGATTAAGGGGAGAGTGTGCCTCTGGTTCGTGGTGAATGTTTTGCACCAGTGGTTCTTGCTATACCTTCTCAAAAAATCTTCTTTTTTTCCCTAAAAGTTAATGGAATTCATATGATTGATTAATCTTTGATGAGGAGCACATATCAGAGGATGCTTTTGAATGATGGTATTCAACTTCCAATCCATCAGGGTTACCAAATAGTATTATAAGTGGGTAGCAGTCAACTGAACCTCTAGGGACCCCAAACCACAAGTGGAGGTAATGTTAAATAATAGGCCTTGCTTTGCTGATTCAGAGACAGTATGGAATTTGTTGATAACACCATGAAGATTTCCAGACTTAAGAAAGCTATCTGGCCTCTCTCAAATGGGTTCTTCAGCTGTATATTGAAATTTTGAACCTTAAGAATATCAGCAATCCTTCCTCCTCTAACTACTATGCATATATCACTGTGCTGAAATTCAATAGGGTGAGATATAAAATTCACTTCACTTAAATACTTCATTGGCTCATTGACCTGAGCATAATAGGTCAGGTCAATAGCTTCCAACATTTATTTTACTCTTCTTCTGAAGATATTTAATATATTTCCAATAATTCATATTCAGCAATATGAATTATTGAACACACTCAACCTTTGTCCTTATCTATTGTTTATGTTTCCCTATAGAGTCACTCTTCTCAGGAAATTGGTTTAACTTGAATTTGTTGCCCAGGTATGTATGAACTCCCATGTTTAGTACAGGAAAATATTCCAGAGGAATAATAATATGTATTTTGTGTTTCACCAGAGAGGGCTGATGGGGACTTGGGTTTGTATTAGAAATCCTTCCTGCATTAAAGATAAAGTTGATGGCACTCAGTTGTAGCACTTCTAACGGCACTAAAATTTTCTAGCCCTCATACAAAGTGAGGTTTTCCCTATATGGGCTACATTTGCCTCAGTGTCTTCTTTAATAAATCTGTGGAATGGTGGTTTAAGTTCATGTACTCTCTCTTTCCTATACAAGAGGAATCCCACCAGCTGACTTGACACTGAAAGGGATTTCTCTCTCTCTCTCTCTCTCTCTCTCTCTCTCT